>NC_085138.1:207472906-207490236 GCF_035046485.1 Aedes albopictus
AAAATATTAATTGAAATGTTTTGGTCGTTATTCTCAAGCTACATCCACTTTATTTTAAAAGATTTCCGTTCAATCACCCTTTGAAAACATGATTTGATTTGCGTTGCGAAGAATTAGATCAACTTTTCGAATAAACACCTACACACTTAACTTTTTTCGCCGAATCTCGGCAATTTTTCTTGCTTTTTACCGAGATTAGCACCGCCGGGCGCTCAGTAAACCTGTTTTTCAACGAGATCTCAGCAATCGTGTTGTTTGTTTTCCGAGGATCAGGAAATGTTTTGCAAAAATTCAGCTAACAAAAGTTATTTTTTACCGAGATTCAGTATACATATTTGCTGAGCCACGTCGGTGCCGGCGTTTGCCGAGCTCAACTTAGTGTGTACGGTCAAATAATACTTTTTGACCATCCTATGTACCATAGGGTCACGTAGAAAGTGTGCCCGGAATTAAATTCAGGTTTTGCCCGAAATAGACATGGGCAAGACAGAAACAGAATTCGAGGGACAACTATTCAATATTATTATTTTAAGGAAACTATAATTCTTTCACATTATATTTATACGTGATATGAAAACTAACTTATTTGATATTAATATATTAGGGCAGAATATGTGAGAAAATGAAGTTGATTCTCGCATTCATTCCTAAATGGTTGGCTGCAAAGTTGTGCTTATAATTTCTGGGGCTGTCCATTTATTACATTTGGGGCTGTCCATTTATTACATAAAGCATTGTCCAGTTAGAATCCGGACGCAAGGTATAATTTATTGTGACATTCATAATCACACTCTTCTACAGCAATCTGATCATAAACTAGTCTTCTTTTAATTGTGATAATTTTAAGGTATTGTGGGGTCAATTAGGCAATGGTATATTTTCAAGGTAGAATTTATTTTTATATTTTTATAAATGATTTTTACGTGACAATAACTAAATAAATAATCGAATACACATGGATTATTCCTGAAGAAACCATTTTTGGCGAGTTTGATCTCAAAGTATTGGTAATATTTTAGTTTTCACGCACACAAATATGAGTAGTTCCCATCCTAATATCACCGAGTTCAAACATTTCCGAACGATGAGCGATTGCTTTCTTCGATATTTTTTATTCTTCAACCACTTATTCATCCACTAATTACAGATCTCTTGTCCACTAGGGCACTGCGTGAGTGATTCCAATCGGCAGCTGCGCTTACACTTTGCAGTATTCTATTCTAATTCTAATATCAATTCTACTACATCGAACTGGTTGCCTTTGCGCTGCTGTCACTTTTCTACCCTGTCCATGGTAGAATGATGAGCACGAGGATGTTGATGTGTGGCTTAGGCCGTCCCTTATTTTTCAAAATTTGGAAATGTTATAAGTTTGTTGTTGGAAAATGATCGTTTTAGTTAAGAAATGATCGTGTCAAAATTTTAACTCCGCATCTCAAGGCTAAGTGATCCCTCAAGGAGCCTAAAGTTGTCAAAATATGTATGGGACTAAAAAAACATGAAAGTTTTTTCGACGAAAAAATACGCTATTCTACTAAAACCGATGATTTTAAGACCCTGAAGGGCCAAAAATGGGCTTAGAATTGCGATATCTCATTTTTGAGTTATTGACAAAAAAAACAGTCGAAAAATCAGCTTTTTTAACCATTTTTTAGATTTTGTAGAAAAGTTGCCCTATTTTGCTCAATAACTTTGAAACGAGTGGGGATGAGCACATTTTTGGCCCTTTAGGGTCTTTAAATCATCGGTTTTAGTAGAATAGCGTATTTTTTCGTCGAAAAAAAAAATCATGTATTTTCAGTCCCATACAATTTTTGACAACTATAGGCTCCTTGAGGGACCACTTAGCCTTGAGATACGGAGTTAAAGTTTTGACACGATCATTTCTTAACTAAAATGATCATTTTCCATCAACGGACTTATAACATTTCCAAATTTTGAACAATAAGGGACGGCATAGTGTGGCTCTTGTTCCTTTTCCAGTTCGATTACGGGTCCATTATGAGTTGCCGTTAGCCGATATCCAAGTTTCCGGATCCGTTAGAGCATATGATCAGAAGAGGGTCAGGTGTAAGCCGCTCTCCGGAGGAAGAGCACCTGACGAAAAATTGCAAGTGCCGGAGGTGGGATCGAACCCATGATCATCCATTTATGAAATGAACGTGCAGCCACTACGCTACGGGCCCCAAAAATAACCTAATTCTTATTTGCGCATAGCCTCATAGACGGGAGGTGACGGCAGCATATAGTTTTAGAGCTTAGTTTACCCAAACTCCCCTGTAAACGTATTTTTTCGTTTCTGTTTTTAAATTAAAACAACGTTAACTTGAAACCCATATGCATGATATGTGTTTGGCACAAATTTCCCAAATGGAGGAGCGTACCTCTGGAGCCGACCTACTGATGATATGATTTAATATTGATGAAGAGCTAACCAGTAATTATTCTGCATCATATGGAATTTGGAGATTTAGAGTCCCATTGTAATAAAAAAAAAACAATCCAATAGCTTGGTTGGCCATTTAGTTGACTGTGTATAAATTTGAATTTGGGTTGGTTGAAAATTGACTGAGTAATGGCAAAAAAATACAACCTAGCATAGTATAGCATATAAAAAATACTTGCACAAATCGTGGATGGAGTTGCAAAGATGTCCAAGTCCTTGCAAGCATTTTACAAATCTTATCATCAACTTAAAAAGCGTCCAGAACTCAAACGGCTTCCAATAGATGATAGGATGATGAAAATAGCGAATGAAGAAATATGGTAATACAACAATATAGAGTACAAATAAATCGGAAAGATCTTAACAAGATAAACAGTTGGAAATCATTCTACTATTACTCTTATTTCTCCTGCACCAAAATGCAATAAGCGCTGTTTGCAGTTCAGAAGGAATTTTTCGGCCTATCTTGATGCATGAGAAATTCCTTGCCTGAATCGCCCAAGAAACCGTTTTTCTTCGATCACAGTACGCAGTTGCGAAGAAATGACAGTTCAAATGGCAGTCACCGTGGAAAGTTTCTGCCAGGAATCGGTCAAGAAGTTTCTTGAGCGATTCCTTTCAAACACCAAACTAGGCTATAGCTTGAGCAGCAACAGCCGGAGTCATATTGCCGTATGAAATGTACTAAATAATGAGGTTGGATTTTTGTACCTCACATGCATGATTCAACGTGGGGACACAATTGGCCCATCGCTGCGATTACTGACCCGTTACTGGTATCACACCGAAACGCGAGAATGAAATCAAGCGAAATAGTTACACTTTCACACGCGGAAACCTGAATGGATGAAATAGTCCTGGTCATATCATTAGCGAAATCGTCGAATATTTCTAACACAATCGCAAACTACTTTAGAAAAATAATCACTTTTCAGTAAACACTTCCCACTGATCCTCCACGTATCCCACTGATCCTCTTCGGTTTCACACGCGGAATCTTTTCACCGGCCGAATAAAATTTCACGCGACGACGAGGAAAAACGTGACAGCGGATCAAAAACACCTGAGTTATGGCAAAAAATACAACCTGTGCCAAAAAGAATTGGGTGTATAGAATGTAGGGTGTAAAACTTTTTGGACAGGGTTTCCGATTTTGCGTACTTTCTGCTATAACCTATTAAATGTCATACAAACCGAGTTGTTTTTTGTTCACAGTACGTACGGTATCTAGACGAATACAAAACATCACGTCAATACAAACATCTTGAGGAAATTATATTTAACCTGAAGAATTTTGTTAGGGAAGTGGAACCATCTCGGCAGGGGTCCTATTTTGGGCACTTTTCTGCTATAACTCAGCCAATTCTGAACCAATTTTTGGAACGCGATGAGATTCGTATAGTAGCTAGCCGTGTACAAAATTTCAAGTCAATTGATTTGGAATTGACTGAGTTATAGCGAAAAGTGCCCAAAATACTGGCAGCTGCCCAAGTGGTTCGCTACCCTATTTGTTCAATTGAACTTGAAAAATTACTAAACTTTTCTTTTGTATTAGCCATATCCACCACTGATCTTCGTTGAACAAGCAGGCGAAAGACTGCATAAACGACATAAGTTTGTTCGAGAACATCTGGCAAGGAAATCGTGGCAAGAAAAAAATGACAAATATAATGACAAATGTATTAACCTGGTCTGAACCAAAACTATCATCATTTGCATACGCATTTAAGCTGCTTCTTCGTTTTAGAGATTTGTTACTTCAATATGTTCACGCTATAGCTGCTTGAGGGTTAACGGGTTAATGAAGCCTGTATCCGCAATAATCGGGACACAGAAATACACCTGTAACTTTGCAATAGATACATTGAAATTGCTCAAATTTGGCCTCATAACATCTTAAGATGTGTTCATTTCACCTACAAAATTTCATGTGAATCGTTGCAGTACTTTTTGTTGTAGCGATGAAAGATAAGAATGTGCGCCATTGAATTTTGTACAGACCCTAGTTTTGCTTGCCAGCGCTGTAACTTTTGAATTTGGCGAAGAAAATGGCTGAAATTTTGAACACAAACCTCTCAATCTACATTTGTTGCATAGGCAAAATTTCAAAAAAATCGATGCACTATCAACAATTTTATAGTGGAAACATGTATTGGGACTGAACGTGATTTTAGCCCCTCAGACAGTAATCAGTCTGCACCCTTTATTGTACTATTGAAAGTACTATATCAATAATCATCAAATTTTGCAGGCATAATATACACGTAATCAACTATCTTCTGTAAAAATTTCTTGAAAATTGTCAGAGAAATTCTAAAGTTATGAATAGACAAACATCACACATGAAAAACACGAAAATTTTTCACTAACAGTCACCCATATCAACACCAGTAACTTTCAAACCAATTGATCAAAGTTGATGAAATTTTGCAAAAAAGTGTCTCTATAAGTATCATAACTGCTAACGAAATTTTATTATTATCATCACAGAACTTTGATTTGTAGCGTAAAAGAACCATCTATTATGCGCATGAAAATTGGTCATAATTGTACAAAATGCTTAAAACCACGTCTGTTTGTTTTTCATCCACAGTTAAAAGTAATCATGACAAGCCTGTTTTTAGAATTAGGCGAGAAAAAATGTCATGTGTAGGGAACGTTTGAGAAGTGTCCTCCGAACGCACTCCAAACGCGACCCGGAACATTCGGAACCAAAACCAGACAATCCCAATTTACTCAAACTATGCGTCTGTAATAATAAAAAGATAATTGAACATGTTTGCAATCATATTGAATGTGTTTTTTTACAAGTAATCAGTGGTTAAAAGGAAGTTAATCCATTTTTGACCTGATTTGACCCATATAACCCCTTCAATAACTCAGACCCCAAGGACCAAAATACCATTTTAATATTTTTCCATACAGCTAGAGATGTAGCGCGATCTTCGTACAAAATTTCGTAAAAATCGGTTGGAAAATGAAGTCACAGTGATTTTTTGAAATTAAATTCCCAACTAGGACCGAAACGGGTTAACAAATGATTCCATTTCACCAGCGTTCTGATAGTAGATTAAGATATTCTTCGCTTCGGAAACGTCGTGGTCCCTGTAAAATGTTGACTGGTGACTTGCAGGTGGAATATACTCGCCGTAGCTAGGATTTTGAAAGACTTACTTACCTTACCTTACCGATCAGGGTAAGGCCGGGGTGGCCTCTGCTGTACATAGTAGCCGTCTCCATTCCACTCGGTCCTTGGCTGTTTGTCTCCAGTTCCGCACTCTGCGTAGGGTCCGCAGATCGTCCTCCACTTGGTCGACCCACCTAGCTCGCTGCGCTCCACGTCTTCTTGTACCGGTCGGATGGCTCTCGAGAACCATTTTAGTCGGGTTGCTATCCGACATCCTGACGACGTGACCCGCCCATCGTAGCCTTCCGATTTTCGCGGTACGGACGATGGTTGGTTCTCTCAGCAGCTGATGCAGCTCGTGGTTCATTCGCCTTCTCCAAGTCCCGTCTTCCATCTGCACTCCGCCGTAGCAACAACTTCCGTTCGAAAACTCCAAGGGCGCGTTGGTCATCTGCACATAGGGTCCATTTTTCGTGCCCATAGAGGACGACCGATCAGCGTTTTGTGGTTGGTTAACTTCGTGTTACGGCGAACTTTATTCGATCGTAGAGTTCTGCGGATTCCAAAGTAAGCACGATTTCCTGCCACAATGCGCCTCTGAATTTCTCTGCTGGTGTCGTTGTCGGCGGTCACCAGTGAGCCCAAGTACACGAATTCTTCAACCGCCTCGATTTCATCACCGTCGATATAAATTCGGGGTTGCGGGCGCGCTGATTCCACCCTGGAGCCCTTTGCCATCATGTACTTTGTCTTCGACACATTAATGACTAATCCGATTCGTCTGGCTTCACTCTTAAGTCGGATGTATGTTTCCGCCATCGTCTCAAATTTACGAGCAATAATATCAATTATCATTAAAAACGGCTACGCCTAGGGCTACGCAGTCTTGAAATTAGCAAACGATTTTTATTACTTGCCCAACGTTCGTTTCGGGCAATGTCCGTTAAAAGTTATAACAAACAAAATAAGTCATGTACCAACAAATTAATGACAGGACAGTTACAGTTAGACGAAACACAAGACCAAAAACGACCAAATTAGTTTCCCCCTGAAAAAGACACTAACCCCGTGTCGAAACGTTGGGCAAGTAATAAAAATCGTTTGCTAATTTCAAGACTGCGTAGCCGTTTTTAATGATAGTTGAAACGATACAGTCGAGCCTCCACTAGAATAATATCAATATCATCAGCGAAACCAAGCAGATGAACGGACTTCGTGAAAATCGTTCCACTCGTGTTTATCCCCGCTCTCCTTATTACACCTTCTAAAGCAATGGTGAACAGCAAGCACGAAAGACCATCACCTTGCAGTAACCCTCTGCGAGATTCGAAGGTACTCGAGAGTGTCCCTGATACTCGAACTACGCATATCACTCGATCAATCGTCGCCTTGATTAACCGTATCAGTTTATCCGGGAATCCGTATTCGTGCATAATCTGCCATAGCTGTTCTCGATCGATTGTATCATACGCCGATTTGAAATCGATGAACAAGTGATGTGTGGGCACGTTGTATTCGCGGCATTTCTGCAACACCTGGCGGATGGCGAACATATGATCCGTTGTAGCGCGTTCACCCATAAATCCAGCCTGATATTGCCCCACGAACTCTCTTACAATCGGTGATAGACGGCGACATAAAATTTGAGAGAGTATCTTGTAGACAGCGCTCATTAGTGTGATCGCGCGGTAGTTTCCGCAATCCAACTTGTCGCCCTTTTTGTAGATGGGACACACGATACCTTCCATCCATTTCTCCGGTAATACTTCCTCCTCCCAAATCCTGGTAATGACTCAGTGTAGTGCTCTCACCAGTGCTTCTCCACCGTATTTTAGAAGCTCGCTTGGTAGTTGATCTGCTCCAGCGGCTTTGTTGTTTTTCAACCGGCCAACTTCCTCTTCAATCTCTTGGAGGTCAGGGGCCGGAAGTCTTTCGTCCTGTGCACATACTCCTAGATCTGTTACCACGCAACCTTCGGTACTTGCAACATCGCCATTGAGGTGCTCATCCTAATGCTGCCGCCACCTCTCGACCACCTCACGCTCGCTCGTGAGAATATTCCCGTGATTATCTCGGCACATGTCGGCTTGTGGCACAAAGCCTTTGCGCGAGCGGTTCAGCTTCTCGTAGAGCTTTCGTGTGTCCTTAGCGCGGTACAGCTCTTCCATCGCTTCACGATCTCGTTCTTCCTGCTGACGCTTCTTCATCCGAAAGACTGAGTTCTGCCTGTTCCGCGCCTGTTTGTAACGTGCCCCATTCGCTCTCGTACGGTGTTGCAGCATTCTTGCCCATGCCGAATTCTTCTCGTTTTTCAACTGTTCACATTCGCCTTCGTACCAGTCGTTTCTGTGATTCGGCGTCGCGAAGCCTAGTGCTGTAGCCGATGTACTCCCTATGGCGGATCGGATGTCCCTCCAGCCATCTTCAAATGTAGCTGCGCCAAGCTGCTCTTCCGTTGGTAGGGCCAATGCTAACTGCTGCGCGTAGTCTTGAGCCACTTCTACGTTACGCAGCTGCTCGATGTTGAGCCGCGGCGTTCGACTTCGACGCGTGGTGATAACTGTCGAAAGTTTTGAGCGCATGCATACAGCGACTAAGTAGTGATCCGAATCTATATTCGCACTGCGGTATGTGCGGACATTGGTTATATCAGAGAAGAATTTACCGTCGATTAGAACGTGGTCGATTTGATTTTCTGTTTGATGGCCGGGTGATCTCCAGGTGGCTTTGTGGATATCTTTGCGGGGGAAGAAGGTGCTTCGGACTGCCATACCACGGGAGGCTGCAAAGTTTACGCATCGCTGGCCGTTATCATTCGATACGGCGTGCAGGCTGTTTCGCCCGATTACCGGTCTGTACATTTCCTCCCTTCCTACCTGCGCGTTCATGTCGTTGACAACGATTATCTCGTCACGCGGTGAGCAACCATCGTATGTTCGCTCTAACTGCGCGTAGAACGCTTCTTTCTCGTCATCGGGTCTCCCTTCGTGTGGGCCGTGGACGTTGATGATGCTGTAGTTGAAGAAACGGCCCTTAACTCTCAACATGCACAGCACATCCTTGCGTTGATCGGCTGCCACCCGGTCACACGTTGTCGCATCTTGCCCAACACTATAAATCCCGTTCCCAGTTCATTGGTGGTGCCACAGCTTTGGTAGAAGGTAGCCGCTCGATGCCCGCTTTTCCACACTTTCTGCCCAGTCCAACAAAGTTCCTGCAACGCCAGATGTCGAAGTTGCGGGGATGTAGTTCGTCGTAAATTATCCTGTCACATCCTGCGAAACTTAGTGACTTGCAATTCCATGTTCCAAGTTTCCAATCGTAGTCCTTATTTCGTCGCTTGGGTCTTTGCCGATTGTATCGAGTCGTATTTTCTCCTATGTTATTCGCAATGGGGATTTTTACGGGTGGCTTATTGGGCCTACGTCAACACTCCTGTCTCGCCAGAGGGCCATCGTGCCAGTTCTGTTTAACGTCCCAACCAACACTAGGACGATCACGCTGATGGGGATACCACCTTAGATCTAGCTGGGCGTGGTGCAGCGTTTCTTATTCAGCCGCTGGATGCCAGAACGGACGCTGTTTGAGCCGCACCTCCTTGGTGAACAGACGCTCGAATCGTACCTCCTCAATCTAGCTGAAGTCAGAAGGACAACAGTGCTCAGGCTGCACTACCAGCTAAGCACACAACACTTAGCTGGCGGTCTTTGCCATCGCCTAACCCGTGGAAGCATGAGGTAGGAACTTGTGAGGACCAGAGCTATGTTGGAAGCTCTCCTTATCGACTCACCGTTTTGTAGGCCTTTAAAAACCCTATCGCCAGATCCTACGACAGGACCGGAACGACATTTATGAGCGAAGACAGCGGCAGTCAGGACTGCATCGGAGGGTTTGAGGGCTTCCACGGGGCCTTCTACAGCGCATTACTGGTATCCAGGAATGATAGTTGCAGAAGAATTCGTTTGATTAGCTCCCGCAGAGTTCAGTAGGGGTAGTGTGAGGTAATCACGCGACCCTTTACGGCAATGGTTTATGGTACCCACTAGGACACTAAGGCGAGGCTGAATGAAACTCTTGTGCGAAGGACCGGCTACCGGCAACTGCGAGTATCCGGTCGAAGCCCTCCACTGGTCGTACAAAAACGCATCGGTTAGTGCGTCCTTCGGATGCGTTCATCATGTTTACATTTGGTACACACGGAGAGTCGATTTCTATAGATCCCTATTTCTTACTCGCTCGTCGCAGGATGGGAGGGCTCAACTGAGGTACCGGGAATAAAAGCTTCCTCGAGGCTAGCGAAAAATCTGTATTTCACATAAAATGAAATCTGTATGATTGCTCAAAAATCTGTATAACACAGATAAATCTATTTATATGGCATCCCTGGTCAAGACTGATGATGTCCATCCTACTTTGACAGATGAAAGGAAACTAGAAGCAGTGGAGGGTACAACGGACAAAGTTCTCAAAATAGCAGGGTACTTGCCTGTATCCGGAGTCCAGAAGACCCCGTTTCCCAGCTCACATGCAGGACCGGGACGACTACTGGTCGCTGGCAGGAGGGGCTCGACTGCGGTGAGATGAATAGAGGCTAACGGCAAAACTGCGTTCCGGTGTCTACACTGGCGCAGACGTACATGGTCGGGTAGGTGAGGTAGAACTGGATGCAACGAGGGGTACAACGGTCGAACTTGACAAAACAGCAGGGTACTTGCCTGTAGTCGGAGTACGGTAGACCCCATCTCCCAGCTCACGTACCGAAACGGCTGCTGGTCACTGGTTGAGGGGCTCGACTGCGGTGAGCGGAATAGGCTCGTGGCAAGTGTGCGTTCCGGGATGAAGGAGAAATAGAGTTTGCTGTAAGTTACTACATTACGACTATCTCGGATGTAAAGCTCAACGGAACGTCGGAAGCAGCAACAGCTCCGGGGCGTCAAAAATTTTCCCCAGATCTGTTGTCACTGAACTCCCGATAGACCAAACCTTTAAGCCACGTGGAGGTAGTCGATGCCTTCGATTTCAACTCCATATTTATGCCAATCTTGAAAGAAATGAAGGGCATTGTGCTGATGTCTCTTCCTTTGGCCACAAATCGTACAACTTGGACATCCTCAGTTCCAAGGTATTTTTTGGCTAAAACGCAAACTTGATCGACAGAAACACCTCTTGCTATACGCGACAAATACAACGAAACGTACGAAATGCATGAACTACTGAAGAAAAAATGAAAGTGACTGTCACATAACATCATGGTTTACTAAAGATACTAAGAGCATCAAAAGCCTATTTCTCCCTGTTACTTTGGTTTTGTCTTATTCTCTCACTCTCATTAGCTATAATTCACGATCGGATGAAACCCCGTACAGAATCCCTGTTAGGATCCTTAAAGAAATCACGGAAGGAATCCCAGCTGGATGCTCGACAGCGCTCCATGACAGTATAATTGAAGAAATACCGAGAGTAATGTGAAAAAGCGGAAAGAATCTTGGGAGGGATTCCATCAGGAACCCTGTCAAGAATACCTAAAAGAATCCCGCAAGCTTCTTAAGAGTTATAGGAATTTTTTGCAAAGAATACAAGTTGGAATCCCTGGAGCAATCCTAGCAGGAACTCTTGAAAGAATCCTTTACAAAATCTCGGAAGGAATCTTTGAAGGAATTCCAGCACGAACTCCCGAATGAATGCAGGAACGAATAACTAAATTAATCCTTTCAGGATTTTCCAAAGCAATCCCTGTTAATATCACTGAAGAGAACCTAGGAGCAATCTCTACAGCAATTCCGGAAGTAATATCTAAAAGAATCCCGGGAGGAATCCTGAGAAGATTCTCTGTGGCTTCGTGGTCGTGCGGCTAAGGTCACCAAGCCTTTAGTCGCATCGTGCTAAGGAGCGCGGGTTCGATTCCCGCCACAGCTGTCAGGAAAAGTTTTCGGCTGTGCCACTGGGCGTTGCATGCTAGTCCGTTGTCTAGTGTCGTGCTTCCTTCAAAGAGCAAATAGCTCACTGGAAGCATTGAACGTGTCCGTGTCCGTGAGAGAAATGCCTGAATAACTCTAACCTCTACCCCAACTCTCTATTCTACGCTCTATCAGAACCCTCAACCCTACCATCTGTCCTACCCTCTACCCTATCTTTTACCATAACCACTGCCTTATCCTTTACCCTACCTTGTGCCGTACCCTTTACTCCAACACTTCACTCTATTCTCTATACTGTGCTCAATCATACCGTCTACCCAACTCTGTACCCTAACCCTTCCCCTATCCTCAACCCCACTCACCATCCTATCCTATTCCCTATTGTCTACACTACCCTCTATCATAAACTTCTACTCTCTACCCCAGTGGTGCTCATCCTGCGGTCCTCCAAGCCATAAGATACGGCCCGCGGAGTACATTAAGACGAAGCGAAATTTTTAAACGATTATTTGAAATAACTCGTTAAAATTATTAAGAAAACAAACAAAAAAATTTGCTGATCAATGTTCACAGCGTTGAACACAAATTAAATGATAAATAAACAAAAAGAACAATCCGTTCTGGTAAGATTCGAAATCGCATTTCCGAAATATTTTGGCATTTCAGCTAAGTCACGAAGCCAGCTTATTATTATTATTATTAATATTTAATAAAGACACTTTACCACTTATGTGGCATTCGTGTCTGAAGCCAGCTTATAGTTATTTATAAGTGGTACGAATCAAATGAAAATTGTTAAAAATGTAATCTTGAATCATTTTAAAATTAGTTTTTAAGCGCAGTCAATGCAACGCTGAGCAAATATTTCACATTTCGCTTTTCCGAAGAACATAAAAACACAAACCACGAAGTTTTTGACAAAATTCTCAACAAATCTCTACTTGGTTGCCAATATTGTTTAATTTTAGCATCTTCTGTGCCCTTTTGGAGAAACTTTTGGATCATTTTTGGAGAAACTCCAGGAAACTTCATTGGAGAAAAAATTTAAGCAACTCTGAGCGATATACATGAAGAAACTCAAATCATCCTGTAGAAAATAAACCTGAACAAACTCAATGAGAAAGTTGTGGCGATACTGCATGGAAATGATAGGAGCATCTTTTAGAAAAATATTCTGGTGCCACTCTAATAGAAATTTATAAACAACTTTAGAATAAATTCCTCGAACAACAAAAAGACAGTTTTCAGAAGTAATAACAAACAAGATTCTAGGACCAAATGCATCAAGACACAAAAGATGCCTAGAACGTCTGAGGAAAATTTGAACAATAAATTTGAAGTAACTTATGCAGAAACTTTAGAAGATAATGTTGAAGAAACTTCCGGAAACAATTGTTAAAAATCTAATGTTTGAAGAAATATATTGAAGAAGTATTTCTTCAACTTTAGAAGAGACTTATGGAAAGAATTTACTATAATCTTCAAGAAACTCCTGGAAAATTTTCGGAAAAATCCGGAGGCTATTCTAGGAAAAATTCTTGGAAACGATGAATGAGGAATTGCTGAAGTAACTTCAGGGCAGTTCAAAAGGCAAATCTAAGAGGAGTTCTTGGAGGTGTTCCAAGAGAATTCTAGAAAAACTAAAAGAAACTTCAAGAATTTCTCGTATTTCTCAACCAAACTTATGAATCTAAATTGAACTCCACGAAGGGCAATAGATTATAAAGTTTGACCCTTACACAAGTTCTGAACAGTTCAGATTTTTAATAAATGTGCTTTAGAATTGTTCTTTTTGTTGTTTTTGTGCATCGATGTTTTATGCGGCCCGCAGGTCGATCCTGAATTGCAAATTTGGTCCCTCGGTATCCTCCAGCCTGAGCACCACTGCTCTACCCTATCATTCACCCAAACCTTCTACTCGACCATCTACTCCAGCGTTTACCCTACCCTTTACCCTACCATCTACCCTACTAGCTCTACCTCACCAACTCTTTTACTCATCAAGTCCGATCGAAAGATACCCATATTGCATGGTATTATAGTTCAACCTACCATTCCGTGGCCACCATCTTGGATTATGATCCGCCATCTTGGATTTCAAAATGGCATCAAATAACGATTTTTGACTTCTACTCATCAAGCCCGATCGATAGATGGTATAGTGGTGATGCATGGTATCACGGCTCTTACCGCAATCGCTATCTTGGATATGCTCCGCCATCTTGCATTTCAAAATGCCGTCAAATATCGATTTTTGACTTAAACTCATCGAGCCCGATCAATAAATATCCATATTGCATGGTATTATAACTCAAATTACCATTCCGTGGCCACCATCTTGGATATGCTCCCCCATTTTAAATTTCAAAATGGCGTCTGATATTCATTTTTGAGTTCTACTCTTGAAGCCCGATCGCTAGATACCCATATTGAATAGCATCCGAAGAAGCATTAACGTAAAATAGCATACATTCTTGAGTTTTGGCCGCCATCTTGGTACCTAAGCTGCCATCTTGAATTCCAATACGCCTACAACCACCTCCACGTCCTAAGGAATGTGTATGCCAAATTGGATTGAAATTGCTTGACGCATTCCAGAGTTATGCCGAAACATACATTCATATATGCATTCATGCATATATATATATAAGCATAGAAATAGACAAACATACAAACATATAAACATATAAACATATAAACATATAAATGTACAATCGGTTCTATAACATTTACCCGAAAACCATTTACCCGAAAGACATTTACCCGAATGACATTTACCCGAACGTCATTTACCCGAATGCGACAAAAACCCGAATGCGACAAATACCCGAATGCGACATTTACCCGAATGCGACATTTACCCGAATGCGACATATACCCGAATACGACATTTACCCAAATGCGACACTTACCCGAAAAATAAAAAAAAATGTGTACTTGATCCCCATATGATTTGTCAATAATAAATATGTTATGACCCGGTATCATATAGCAGGCTTTGGTTAGACCTAATAATCATCAGACTGAGTGATCATCAAGCACTCTGGTACAGAACTAACTGACTGTCACAATGCTATTTTAATCAAAGGATTTTTGATGATATTCTGTTGTTTTACGGCTCCATCCAATTAGCCCGAACGCCAATCCTGATTAATTCGGAGGTCGCCCAAAAAATGCAAAATTAGCTACTTATATATACGGTCACAAACTGGCAGCCATACCGCAAGTATTATCCACTTCTTCTAAGATTTGCCTTCTTTTTAAAATAGGCTGTTATTTCGAATTTACATTGTCCACCCATGAACTGTTGATGAGTTGGTCGGCTGGTACTGACTAAACTGGTAATTTCTCCATAGAATGTATTCATTCTTTTCATAAGAGGCTACTTTTTCGATTTGGAGTTGAAATGTTATTTAGTTTGTTGCGGACGAACTACTAACTCCATAGGGATGCTGGGTCATTAGGCCGAAGGCCATTAGGCCGAAGGCCATTAGGCCGAAGGCCATTAGGCCGAAGGTCATTAGGCCGAATGGTCATTAGGCCGAATGATCATCAGGACGAATTGAAAGTTAGCCGTTGTTTTTACCTTTTCCAACAATTTTTGCCAAAAACTAGTTTAACAATGAAACTAGAAGGAATAGCCTATGTTTTAAAGAAGGAAAACATTTATGAATTGAATATCAGCAGTTTCAGCGCCAAAAACTATTTTAGCAATGATACTAGAAAGAACAGCCTATATTTAAAAGAAGGAAAAATTCATGGGTAAAATATCAGTAGATTCAGCATCAATAAAGTATCTTCGTGCCTGTCACACGATACACACATGCAAAATGGTCATGTGCGGAGGAAGCTCTCAGTTAATAACTGTGGAAGTGTTCATAGAACACTATGCTGAGAAGCAGGCTTTGTCTCAGTGGGGACGTAACGGCAAGAAGAAGACCCAATGACCATTCGGCCTGATGACCATTCGGCGTAATGACCATTCGGCCTAATGACCTTCGGCCGAATGGCCTTCGGCCTAATGACCTTCGGCCGAATGGCCTGACACCCTCCATAGGAGACCCGTGAATCCATCTTTCTACCTATATCCTTTGGAGAACTATTATACTTATCTATCGGGGTGATGACCCATTCGGGGAAACGGCTTTTGGAACAATGTCCTATTCGAGGTTATGATGGCATTCGGGGTAAGGGGATAGAGTTTCTTTAACAGACATAGTATCACTGTGTTGTTTGTTGGCCAAACTATTATCTCCTTCGGAGATTTTCCCTTCTTCTCTTCAAAGGCTGTTCTTTCGAGTTGCACTGCTGCATATTTTGTTGGCTTTTGAACTACTAACTGCACAACAAACATTGTTGCTGTACAATAGAAGAATAAGCCATTCATAAGCTTAATTTTTGAAATTTTGATTGAATAAGCTGTTATTCAGCTACCATTGTTAGTTGGGATGCATATAAGTTTTGTCCTTGTTTCGATTATATGATTTTCTTTTAAATTACGCTCTTACATGATTGAGTGATGGTTTCCAAGTCTACATTCCTTCTTTTAATAATGGGATGTTCTGTTTGGTGAACAATCTGCAATCTTTTCTGTCAAATATTATTTTCTAATGATATGTTGATTTTCCGAGGGATGTTTTCTAATCGTTTCGAACTAATGACCATTTGGCCTACAAACAGAGATTTCTCCTTCTTTAAATAATAAACTGTTCTTTGCTTATCAAAAGAACAGCATATGAATCAAAGAAGGGTAAATATCTAGAGTGAACGCTAACAGCGTTAACATAACAAATGTAAGCTGCAGTTATGAGTTTTATTCAAGCATATGCCCTGTGAATTCCTATCGCGGATCATTTCAGGAAAAAATTGAAAAAATGGGTTCTTGAGGAACTTGATATTTAAATTTTCTGATCCACAACACAAAATAATACATGCACTTTTTAAATTGAACAAAAAAAGTGAACTTCATTCACAAAATCATAATTTGTGCATAGTAATAAACTATTCGGGTAAATGTCGCATTCGCGTAAGTGTCGCATTCGGGTAAGTGTCGCATTCGGGTAAATGTCGCGTTCGGGTAAATGTCGCATTTGGGTATTTGGCATTCGGGTATATGTTACATTCGGGTAAATGGTTTTCGGGTAAATGTCTTTCGGGTAAATGGTTTTCGGGTAAATGTTATAGAACCGTACAATCATACATACAATGACATTTTAACAACTCTGCCGAAGACATGAATTATAAATTATAAACCATTGTCAAGATTCCAGGAAAATAAAGCATCGTTTACGTCACCTGGTGAACCAGTCACAAGCTATATTGTCCACTATGAACAAGGTATGGATGTGGAGAATATCTTCTCTGAAGAAAGTATTCTAAACTTTTGCCTAATTGCAGAGGAATACACATTTAAAACGACTGTTATATTTATAGGACGCTGGGCGTTCGGAGCATCTGTCCTATAAATAGGACGCTGGGCGGATATGGCCCAAGTAACCACGGTGCTGAAGCTTTATTGCAGGCACAAGTACGGTGTATTTAGGGCAATCATTACTTTACGACTTACTTTACTGAACTAAGATTATACCAGCATTATCCTAATTTGATTCTATAATTGCTCATATTTACTTTAAATCAACCTTAAGTTTGCATGTAAAGTAAAGTGATGATTGCTTTAAATACACCATATATCTGCATGCAATAAGACATCAGCCAGCGCCGTGACTACTTGGGGGGTTAATATCATTTCACGAATTCATTCTAAATTTCCTCATATTCCATACCAACATTCCGAGTAATAAGCAGCAGCATATTTACTTTGCCCCATTATCCTCCAAAC
>NC_085138.1:207490736-207650443 GCF_035046485.1 Aedes albopictus
TTCAACTCATTTGCGCCAGCTCAGTTTTCAACCGATTGAGCTGAATCTTTCACAGATTGTTCTTCTCATCCAAAGGCACGATTCTAGAGGGTGCCCCGTGGAATTTTTCGACATTTTTGCATTTGGGCCAGTCTAATACACGATGAATGATCACAGAACATTGTCTACGGTACTCAAAAAGCCTCAAAGCACCACTAGAAAATTTATGGTACATTAATTGGATGATCTAGGTCATCCAAACTACTCAGGAGTTCATTTTATTAAGATCTAAAACATCTACCATCGTTTGTGTTCACTCTGTTCAAGAAATTTAGTCACGTTGATGTCCATTAGACTTCACAATGCTATGAGCAACTTGATATTGTGGTAGTTGGACATTCCGTGAAATACAAATGGCCTCCAATACACTTTGAAGTTTGGCTTACGATATCTACATACTGTCTCATGCTTTAGTTGTGAAAATTTTTCGTGGAATGTAGTCTTTAGTGCTGATGGAACCTCAGTGCACATCTATAATGCTTTTGGTACATTCATGGGATATTCCAGGCTTTCCAAACTATTCTGGAGTTAGGAACTTCAAGGTCTACAGGCTCTATTCTTGTTTTTCTTCACTCTATCTGCATAATTCTTTCACGATTGTGTCTGTTGCACCTCATTTTATTACGAGTATCAGTATTTGTTGCTAGTTGGGTGTCCAATGGCATACACATGGACCTAATGTATTTTGAAGTATGGGTCGCAATATCTGTAAATCTTAGGATATTTCTATTGTAGCGAATGCTTGCGGAATATAATCTACGCTACTCTTAGAACCTCATCGTGCCATTCTGATAACATAGCAACATTCACTTGGTGATCTAGGTCATCCAAACTATTCTGGAATAAAGACCTTTATGCTCTACAAGCTCTACTCTTGTATATTTTTATTTTATCGATGTACTTCTTCTACGATTACCTCTGTTGTATCTCATAATTTGTTGAGTATTTGTGTTACTTGTATATTCACTGACATACAAATGTACTTAATGGAATTTGGAAGTGTCGGAAATTACCTAAGAATTCCTCTAGGTGATCCTCGGAAATTCCTCCAGGAGTCCCTCAGAAATTAATCGTGATGTTCTCCGAGAATATCTCTACGAGTTCCTTGGGAATATCTCAGGACTGTGAAATTATTCAGGAGCTTCCCAGCAATTTCTCGAAAATTTCTTCAGGAGCTATGCTGGAATTCCTTCACGAGTTCCTCAGGAATTACTTTAAAAACCTTTCGAAAAATCATGCAGGATTTCTTCGGGAATCCCTCTGAAACTTCCTCAAGTATTCCTCCGAAAATTCCCCGAGGATTCCATGGGAGTCCCTAAAGGATTTCTCCAGGCATTCCCTAAAAACTGATCAAGGATGTTTTCCCAAGAGTTCTTCCAGAAATTTCTCCTGGGATTCCTCCAGGAAGTTTTCCTGGAATTCCTCCCGGAATTTTCCTAAGAATTTCTCCAGGGTTTCCTCCAGCGGTTTATCTAGAAGTTCTTCCATGGATTCCTTCAAGGATTCCTTCAGGAATACACCCAAGGATTCCTGCATGGATTCCTCCATGGATTCATCCAGGAATTCCTCCAGAGCTCCTTCAGAAATTCTTCTAAAAATATCCAGAAATATCTTCGAAAATTCCTTCAGAAGGAATTTCTCTAAGAATTCATCCAGAAATTCCTCCAAGACATCTGCCTAGAATTCTTCCAAGAATCCGTCCAAGAATTCCAAAAACTCCTACTGAACCTTCCCCAAGAATTTTACCAGAGAACCCTCTAAGATATCTGCCAATAATCCCGTCAGGAATTTCACCAGAAATTTTTCCAGGGATTTTTCAAGAAATTTCTTCAAAAATTCATTTAAAAAATCCTCCAGAAATTCCTTTACGAGAACCTCCTAGATTCTTTAGGAAACATCCAGAAATTCCTCAAGAAAATACTCCCGGGACAACTCCAGGGATTCCAAAGAGAATTTCTTCATGGATTTCTCCAGGAACTGCTCCGAGACTTCTTCCAAGAATCCCTCCAATATTTCTCGAGGAAATACTCCAAGAATTCCTTCAAAACTTTCTCCAAGAATTCGTCCAGGAATTTCTCCGAATATTTCTCCAAGAATCAGTCCAGGAATTTTATAGAAATTCTTTCAAGAAGTCCAACAGGAACTCTTATAAGTATTTCTCCAAGACCTGCCTTAATATTTATGTCAAAATTCCTCCAAGAATCCGTCCTGGAATTTGGCCAGGGATTCCATGACATATTTCTCTAGGAATACCTTCAGGGTTTTTCAATAAATACCTTCAGAAATTCCTTCTGAAATGCCTACTGGAATATCCCCGGGAATTCCTCCAAGAATTCCTTCAGGAAATCCTTCAAGAATTCGTCCAGGAATTTCTCCAAGACATCTACCAAGAACTCCTTCAACAATCCCTTCTAGAATTCCTTCAGGAATACCTCCAAGAAATCTTTCAAGAATACCTCCAAGAATCTCTCTTGGAATTTCTCCAGGAATTCCTTGAAGAATTTTTTCTGGAATTCCTCCAAGAATGTCTTCAAGAATTTCTTGAAGAAATTTCTGGAGAATACCCTGGAGTATTTCCTGGAGTAATTTCTGCAAGAATTCATGTAGTAATTTGTGAAGGAATTTTTAAAGAATTTCCCAGGGAAATTCTTAGAGGAATTCCTTAACCCTTCAGCGCGCGCGCCGTTGTAAAAAGTACAACACTGCCAAAAAACCTCGCTTGTCGTATACAGTGCGAGCGCGGTGCAGTTTCACCTGCTTGATGGCGTGCGTCCTGGAAGGTTAAGGATTTCCTTGAACTGCAAGGAAATTTAGAATTTATTTTATTCAATTTTTATTTTCTGGAGGAATTTCTGGAGGATTGACGATTTCATGAGTTATTTCCTGTAAGAATTCATGGAGTAATTCCGAATTCACGTGAGGTATTTCCCGCAAGAACTAGAATTGAAGGAATTTCTGGAGAAATTCCTGTAGTAATTCCTACAGCAATTCTTGTTGAAATTCCCGCAGTTATTTCTGGAGGAATTCCTAAAATATTTCTTGAAGGAATTTCTGGGGTGTTTCCCGGAACAATTCCTAGACGATTTCCTGTAGTATTTCCAGAATGAATACGTAGAGTAATTCCTGGAGTAATTCCTGAAAGAACTCCTGGAGTATTTGCTGGAGGAATTTCTAGAATATATCCTGGAGTATATCCAGGAAGAATTCCTGGAGGAATGACTGATGGAATTCCTGAAATAATTTAAGGAGGAACCCCTGTTGGAATTGTTGGAGGTATACTGGGATAATTTTGTGGAGGAATTCCTGGAGGAACACCTGGAAGAATTTCTGGAGGACACCGTGGAGGAATTTCTGAAGGAATTCCTTGATGATTTCATACATAAATTAGCAGTTATTCATGAAGAAATTCCTGGGGGTAATCCTGGAGGCATTTCTGGAGATATCACCCGGGAAGATTACCCGGAGAAATTCTCTGGAGGAATTCCTGGAGTATTCCCTGAAAGAATTCCTGGAGGAAACTCTGGAGGAATCCCTGGAAGAATTTCTGGAAGAATACCTTGAATCCTGGAGAAGTCCCTGGATTAGTTGTTGGAGGAAATCTTGGATGAATTCCTGTAGGAGCTCAGGAGGAATTCCTGGCGGAATACCTGACTGAATTCCTTGATGAGTCCATGAAGGAATTCGCGAAGGAATCCCTGGTGGTATTCCTGAAGGAATCCCTTAAGGAATCCCTGGAAGAATTTCTAGAGAAATTGCTGGAGGAATCCCTGGAGAAATTCCTTGAATAATTTCTGGAGGAATCCCTGGAAAACTTCTCGGAGAAATCCCAGGAGAAATTTCTAGAGGAACTCTTGTGAAAATTTCCTTGAGAAGTTTTAAGGGAATGCCTGGAGAAATCTTTGGGAGACTCCCGTGGAATCCTTGGGGAATTTCTGGAGGAATTCCCGAGGAACTCCTGCATGATTTTTCTAAAAGTTCTTGAAGTAATTCCTGAGGAACTCCTGAAGGAATTAGAGTATAGCTCCTGAAGAAATTTTCGAGAAACTGCTGGGAAACTCCTGAAGAATTTCACGGGAAGTCCTGAGACATTCCCTGGGAACTCGTAGATGTTCTCGGAGAACATCACGATGAATTTCTAAGGGACTCCTGGAGGAATTTCCGAGGAACACCTAGAGGAATTCTTAGGTAATTTCCGACACTGCCAAATACCATAAAGAACATTTGTATGTCAGTGAACCCACCAGTAACACAAATACTCAACAAATTATGAGATACAACAGAGGTAATCGTAGAAGAAGTATATCGATAAAATAAAGATATACAAGAGTAGAGCTTGTAGAGCATGAAGGTCTTTATTCCAGAATAGTTTGGATGACCTAGATCACCAAGTGAATGTTGCTATGTTATCAGAATTGCACTATGAGGTTCTAAGAGTAGCGTAGATTATATTCCGCAAGCATTCGCTACAATAGAAATATCCTAAGATTTACAGATATTGCGACCCATACTTCAAAATACATTGGGTCCATGTGTATGCCATTGGACACCCAACTAGCAACAAATACTGATACTCGTAATAAAATGAGGTGCAACAGACACAATCGTGAAAGAATTATGCAGATAGAGTGAAGAAAAACAAGAATAGAGCCTGTAGACCTTGAAGTTCCTAACTCCAGAATAGTTTGGAAAGCCTGGAATATCCCATGAATGTACCAAAAGCATTATAGATGTGCACTGAGGTTCCATCAGCACTATAGACTACATTCCACGAAAAATTTTCACAACTAAAGCATGAGACAGTATGTAGATATCGTAAGCCAAACTTCAAAGTGTATTGGAGGCCATTTGTATTTCACGGAATGTCCAACTACCACAATATCAAGTTGCTCATAGCATTGTGAAGTCTAATGGACATCAACGTGACTAAATTTCTTCAACAGAGTGAACACAAACGATGGTAGATGTTTTAGATCTTATGAAAATGGACTCCTGGGTAGTTTGGATGACCTAGATCACCCAATTTATGTACCATAAATTTTCTAGTGGTGCTTTGAGGCTTTTTGAGTACCGTAGACAATGTTCTGTGATCATTCATCGTGTATAAAGTTTGGTTGAGAATGTTAGATTTGTGTCACAAACTTCGGAGTACTTTGGAGGCCTTAGAATAGCTCTGGGACCAAAACTTCAACAGACTATGATGGGTAGTAATATATTGCATGTCTAGAATCAGTGAAAACTATTGATGATTAGCAAAACGATTAAGTTTGAGCAAAAACATGTAGAATTTATAAAAAATACAAAAAAAAGCCACGTATTTTCGCCACCCCACAAAAGGGGGGAGGGTGCAAAGGGGGAGGTACCATGCGTTTCTTAGCACAACTATTCCCCTTGACTATAAAAAAATATCCGGGGTAAAATGTTTTAAAACAAAGAAGATATTGCATTTCTACCAAAAGTAGATCGTCCCGGGTGTTTACGGGTTAAACGATTGCACATACACATTTTCGACCTTCGGCTTTTTTAAAGGAAATCGTTCAGGGAATCCAGAAAAAATATTATTTTTTTTGATACAGTATTGTCAGATATCATATTTTTCAATTTTAAAACTAAAAATCGATTTTTCTCAAAATACATATATTTTGATTTTAAAAATTTTAATTCCATCGTGTTCATCAGACGTTTTTCAATCGAAAAAGCTTAATTCCCCAAGATATGGTGAGTGATCGAAGTGGCTGCTGTCGTCGCTGACAAGCAAACACCCAAACTAAAGCGACAATCGTTCGCTGCGATTAACTATGGAGTAGCAATCATGAATTGTGTTGCCACCTATGCTCATACTCATGCAGTGTTGCCAAATGTGCTCGATATGTATAAAAAAAACAGAAATCATTTGTTTTTATTTTGTGTTATCTGTTATCGGAAGCTTTCGTATAAATTAGATGTTTACAATAAAAATTACATGTTTGGCAACACTTCCATCTACAACATCGTTGAAATAAATAAAATGACAATTGAAATGAATTTCACAATAGATACATTTTATATTTTAACAATTTATCCTCATCTTTTCCAATAAACCGATTTTCTATTGCTAACTATCAAACTAACAATAACTGCCAATTATCGGGTCATTTAGTCAGATAGGACCATAAACAATAAAACACAGACAAACAGACGTAAAATTGGAGAAATTTCCATCGACCACGGTTTTAACGATTTTTTTTAAACCTTTATAGTTGTAGCTTTCACAACCAGAGGTGCGCGCATCGTTTTTCTAAGCGATTGGCGTCTCACACTAGTGCCTTCTGTTGACGATATTTCACAATGCAGTGTATCGTGAAACATTTCCACCAGTTAATGGTAGTGTGAACTAGGCGATGGATTTTCACGAAAATTGTTCTAGGTGTTACGTCTGTTTGTCTGTGAAGAAAAGGTCAATAACAAGGTCGTTACAGAAGATGTGTATTGTTTTTATCTTGATCACACATCTTGCAGCACACATGGTGCGATTTTTGAGAATAACCTGTACATTGTCAAACACTTGAAGGTTAGGTTTCGTGTTACAATAATTTTTAAACTGGCAACACTGTCACAGTTTTTTAAATCCTTTTTATACTCGATATTGTTCAAATCAGCACAAAACGTCTTTATATGGCATCGAACAATGTTTTTTACGAAATTTATAAACTGCATCTGATTTTATATGATACTTTATATGAAAAAAATGAATATTTTTCTTAAAAACGCTATATCTCAGGAACGACGCAATTTACCTTGAGGAGTTAAGCTTTTTCGATCGAAAAACGTCTGATTAACACGATGGAATCAAAATTTTTAAAATCAAAATACGTATTTTGAGAAAAATCGATTTTTAGTTTTAAAATTGAAAAATATGATATCTGGCAACACTGTATAAAAAAATAATATTTTTTCTGGATTCCCTGAACGATTTCCTTTAAAAAAGCCGAAGGTAGAACATATGTATGTGCAATCGTTTCAATGATAAAAATAAAAGAAGGAGAGGATAATTTTCATATCGGCCAAAACGAGGGGTGCTGCCACGAGCCGAGGGGTGATCCAATCGGCACCAATATTTGGATTTTTTCTTTAACCATCTAAACAACTGTTTCAGCCAAATTTGGTTTAAATCCGTGATGGTCGATTGCAAGCGGTCGGTCACTTGGTGCCCATATTTAATATTTAATCCATTTAGGTAATAAATCCATTTAGGTAAAAATTCTATTTAGGCAGTCCCGACTCATTACCTAAATGGAGGTTTTAGTGTATGGATATTGCATACTTTCAGGCGTTTTCTTAGGATTTATTCAACTTTAAACTTAAATAATTAAAAATTTAGTAAAGTTGTAAAAATTTTGCATAGTTTTCGCATTCTGGGGTGGTTAATTTAGGTGAAAAAATATTTTAATGACTTACAAAGGCTTTTCACTGACTGATCAATTTCACCCCGAAAGTAAAATGTTTGATTTTTTATTTCAAATGCCATTTGTTGTAAAAAAATGATTTGTAACAAAAGTTTCAACCTCGTAGACTGATGAAAACCGTGGTCGTACTTGTTTCAAAACTTTGAGTTCAACCATATCGTTCAATCGTATCAGTTTATCCGGGAATATGTATTCGTGCATAATCTTCCATAGCTGTTCTCGATCGATTGTATCATACGCCGATTTGAAATCGATGAACAAGTGGTGTGTGGGCACGTTGTATTCGCGGCATTTCTGCAACACCTGGCGGATGGCGAACATCTGATCCGTTGTAGCGCGTTCACCCATGAATCCAGCCTGATATTGCCCCACGAACTCTCTTGCAATCGGTGATAGACGGCGGCATATGTACAATTTGAGAGAGTATCTTGTAGGCAGCGCTCAGTAGTGTGATCGCGCGGTAGTTCCCGCAATCCAACTTGTCGCCCTTTTTGTAGATGGGACACACGATACCTTCCATCCATTCCTCCGATGATACTTCCTCCTCCCAAATCTTGGTAATGACCCAGTGTAGTGCTCTCACCAGTGTTTCTCCGCCGTATTTTAGAAGCTCGCTTGGTAGTTGATCTGCCCCAGCTGCTTTGTTGTTTTTCAACCGGCCAACCTGCTCCTCAATCTCTTGGAGGTCAGGGGCCGGAAGTCTTTCGTCCTGTGCACATACTCCTAAATCTGTTACCACGCAACCTTCGGTACTTGCAACGTCGCTATTGAGGTGCTCATCGTAATGCTGCCGCCACCTCTCGACCACCTCACGCTCGCTCGTGAGAATATTCCCGTGATTATTTCGGCACATGTCGGCCTATGACAGCTTCTCGTAGAGCTTTCGTGTGTCCTTAGCGCGGTACAGCTCTTCCATCGCTTTGCGATCTCGTTCTTCCTGCTGGCGCTTCTTCATTTGGAAGACTGAGTTCTGCCTGTTCCGTGCCTGTTTGTATCGTGCCTCATTCACTCACGTACGGTGTTGCAGCATTCTTGCCCATGCTGCATTCTTCTCGTTTTTCAACTGTTCACATTCGCCGTCGTTTCGTTTCTGTGATTCGGAGTCGCGAAGCCTAGTGCTGTAGCCGAGGTACTACCTATGGCGGATCGGATGTCCCTAAAGCCTTCTTCAAGTGTAGCTGCTCTTCCGTTGGTAGGGCCACTGTTAACTGCTGCGCTTAGTCTTGAGCCACTTCTACGTTGCGCAGCTGCTCGATGTTGAGTCGCGGCGTTCGACTTCGACGCGTGGTGATAACTGTCGAAAGTTTTGAGCGCATGCATACAGCTACTAAGTAGTGATCCGAATCTATATTCGCACTGCGGTATGTGCGGACATTGGTTATGTCCGAGAAGAAGTTAACATCGATTAGAACGTGGTCGATTTGGTTTTCTGTTTGATGGTCGGGTGCAGGGTTGGTAACCATCTGTTTCGTCACCTACCAACGACGAAAAACTAAAAAAGTTCGTCACCAAATAAAATTCCGTCACTTTCATCATCATCAGCGACCGACAAAGAAACCACGACGAGGATGAACCGGAAATAAAACAGGGAGCTATAGTTTTCGTCATTCTCTTTTGTCTCCTTTTGCAACGACGAAAAACGAACATGCATTCATCACATGGCATCCGACTGCAGACGGAAGGCGAACCAGTCAAGCTTTTATTGATGATTTAGCCTCGGTCCTTCCGAGCTGTTGATTAGCTCTGTTGGTATGATTGTCGTGCTGCTAATCCGAAGGTTTTTTGTTCAATTCCGGTGGAAAGCGTGTTTCATTTTTGCATTTTTTTATTCTGATCGGCCATTCCCATGAGGCTGATTATTCGTTCGTTCTAACAGGGCGATGCAAGCAGTTAAACGAAAATTCCAATAAAGAGAAACGGCAAAACTTTCTCATCGCGACCAGCAAACTGACTGACGGTGTTTGAAGAAAAACATACAAAAGCTGCTGTTTCAGTGACGCTAACTTTTTTTTACCCGTTCTTGTCAGTGATTATGCTTCAGCTCCGATGACTATTAACAACCCTGGTCGAGTGATCTCCAGGTGGCTTTGTGGATATCTTTGCGGGGGAAGAAGGTGCTTCCGACTACCATACCACGGGAGGCTGCAAAGTTTACGCATCGCTGGCATTCGATACGGTGTGCAGGCTATTTCGCCCGATTATCGGTTGGTACATTTCATCCCTTCCTTCCTGCGCGTTCATGTCGCCGACAACGATTTTCACGTCACCCGGCGAGCAACCGTCGTATGTTTGCTCTTGCTGCGAGTAGAACGCTTTTTCCTCGTCATCAGTTCTCCCTTCGTGTGGGCAGTGGACGTTGATGATGCTGTAGTTGACGAAACGGCCCGTAACTCTTAACATGCACATCCTTGCGTTGATCGGCTGCCACCCGATCACACGTTGTCGCATCTTGCCCAACACTATAAATCCCGTTCCCAGTTCATTGGTGGTGCTACAGCTTTGGTAGAAGGTAGCCGCTCGATGCCCGCTTTTCCACACTTTCTGGCCAGCCCAACAAAGTTCCTGCAACGCCACGATGTCGAAGTTGCGGGGATGTAGTTCGTCGTAAATTATCCTGTCACATCCTGCGAAACCTAGTGACTTGCAATTCCATGTTCCAAGTTTCCAATCGTTGTCCTTATTTCGTCGCTTGGGTCTTTGCCGATTGTATCGAGTCGTATTTTCTCCTATGTTATTCGCAATGGGGATTTTTAAGGGTGGCTTATTGGGCCTACGCCAACACTCCAAAGGGCCCATATAGCCGAGGCGGTAAACGCACGGGTATTCAGCAAGACCATGCTGAGGGTGACGGGTTCGATTCCCGGTCGGTCCAGGATCTTTTCGTAAAGGAAATTTCCTTGACTTCCTTGGGCATAGAGTATCTTCGTGCCTGCCACACGATATACACATGCAAAATGGTCATTGGCAGAGGAAGCTCTCAGTTAATAACTGTGGAAGTGCTCATAGAACACTAAGCTGAGAAGCAGGCTTTGTCCCAGTAAGGACGTTACGCCAAGAAGAAGAAGAAGAAGAAGCCAACACTCCTGTCTCGCCAGAGGGCCATCGTGCCAGTTCTGTTCAACGTCCCAACCAACACTAGGACGACCACGCTGATGGGGCTACCACCTTAGATCTAGCTGGGCGTGGTGCAGCGTTTCTTATTCAGCCGCTGGATGCCAGAACGGACGCTGTTTTAGTCGCACCTCCTTGGTGAACGGACGCTCGGATCGTACCTCCTCAATCTAGCTGAAGTCAGAAGGACAACAGTGCCCGGGCTGCACTACCAGCTAAGCACACAACTCTTAGCTGGCGGTCTTTGTCATCGTTTGACTCGTGGAAACATGAGGTAGGAACTTGTGAGGACCAGAGCTATGTTGGACGCTCTCCTCATCGACTCACCGTTTAGCAGCCCAAAAAAAATATTTGCGTGCATATGCTTAATTTTGCATATTCGAAGTACTAAATGTTGATGATGAACCTGGGCGTGTTAGTGAAATACCTGTAAGTAAAAATAAAATCGGGTTAAGTACTGTTTTATTTAATTCCACTAAGAATTTGCATCATTTGACAGATACAGAGGATAGACAAAATGATCGGGACAGGCAAAATATTCACTTTTCAAAAAATGTTCAACTAGCTGTAACTTTTCAAACAGTGCATCAAATAATCTCACTTTTTGTATTAGTGGTCTAAATTTGGAAAAGATCGGGCCATTCTCCACGAAGTTATAAAAATGCTTGAAACAGGTAACATTATCCGATAGCCAACTTTTTTTTAACTTATTCGTTTATTTGGAAGGCTCGGGCGCCACATGGGCATAACTGAGCCGAAATCTTTGTTTTTACAATGATTTTACATTTTACAATTTATTACTGCCT
Source organism: Aedes albopictus (assembly GCF_035046485.1). Taxonomy (NCBI): domain Eukaryota; kingdom Metazoa; phylum Arthropoda; class Insecta; order Diptera; family Culicidae; genus Aedes; species Aedes albopictus. Next base: position 207,502,135 of record NC_085138.1, read on the forward strand.
TAATACTATGTTAGTTTGGGAAACCGAAGTACTCGCGGCTATTTCGAGGTTAATTATTATTATTATTATTATAGTTTATTAAAGACATTTTACCACTAGAGTGGCATTCGTGTCGAAAATTTCGAGGTTAAGGATTAAGAAAGAAAAGAAAGAAAAATATAAAATAAAATTGGGAAGGAGGGATTTATGGGTTTAAGGACTGTTCATTAAAGAAAGTGGACATCTGTTTACCAATAGTTTAGAGTTAGAACTAAACAAAAAATTGTGAATTTACAAGGTGCAAGAAGATGGTGCTGTGATAAGGATGATTTTTCGTGAATATTGGGATTGCAGTTTCCTGACAAATTGGTGAGATCGTTTCAAGCTACGCTTTCTTCTCTTTCTTTTTTCTTGCGACAACGTTTATATACCATTCCAATTTACAACAACCTCCCATACTCCCAGAGAACCATATTTTGTTTCATTTCAGAGAGCGAGTAAAGGCGCTTAAGCCTAGGCACAAGGGCCAGGGCACAGACCAAATACCTGTGTTCCATCCCAGGAATCCAAGGACCAAGGGGCGACATTAACCTTCTTAGCTACGTCACCCCCACCGATTTTTCACTTTACACTATATAAAGCTGAGCGGTTGGTACGAGATGTCCCCACTCAATAGTTTCATTACAAAATTCAAAACGCTGCACAGTAGGCCTGGCCGCTTTAATGCTTGTAATACATTACCGATGTGCTGCAAACATTAATAATGACAAGAAAAATGATAGAAATAGTCGATTCTATCAATTTCCAGGATTCTTCCAATGAATGGCTGTGTATGTGTAGACTAGACTAGACTAGACTAGACTAGAACTAAACAAAAAATTGTGAATTTTTGCTCAGTGTGTAAAAACATTGTTCACTTCGGCAACACATTCAAAGAAAACGAAAAAAGTGAGAAATTTTGAGCGATGGGTTGGATTAGCTTAGCGACTAGCAGATAAAATCTGCACAAATGGTGTTCCAAAAAGTTGTCGTTTTGACAATTGTGTACTAGTATCACTTCTGGTACCGCAATTTTTCAACGCTTAGCAGGGGACAGATGTGCTGGATGATGTAGGGTACATTAGAACCGAAAAATATGGAAAAAGTTTTAGGTGTGGCAAGCCAATTGTTCATGTGGCTTAAACAGTACTTCGTATTTCACAACAGGAACAATCAACGGTGAAAATAACATAAAGGAATGCATTAAAAACGACTTCTACCCATATATCGAAAACATACGGATCCTCCATTGTTTTGGCCGGATCTGGCATCCGCTGATCACGTTTCTTCTACACTAGAGATGCTCAAGACGGAAAAAGTCAATTTTGTCGAAAAATGGCAAAATCCACAGAGGAAAGTCCAAGCGTTCTTCAGAAATGCGAAGTAAATGTTCAAACTCACGTGAATTCGGCAACATGTATGTTGATTGTATTAAATAAAAAATAAACTTATGAATTTGTTCGAAAATAAATATTTTCTATTGAAAAACAGGTGTCCACTTTCTTTAATGAACAGTCCTTAAAACTAAATTATTTGCTAACTTATACTAAAAACATTGATGGGACGAATTGTCCATATCTGTAACGGAACCAAAAAGAAAGGACTTTATCGGTAGACAACGACAAGAAGAGGACAAACGGAAGGGGGCGACGACAGACAGGGGCGAACAACAAAACCAAAAGGCGGACACAAAAACAAGGAACGTACTACATCAAACTCTGACATAAACACGTTTCAGAAACTGGTAAATCAGGTTCATGTATTCCAAATCAAGTCCTGCCAACACTTCTCTAACGGGTTACTGTTGTTTTCCTCGGATCCGGAGAATTTCATGCAGCTCAGATCTGACCTCACGATACTCATTGCATCCCCGCACGACATGTTCGATATCCTGGTAAGCCACACCACAGATACAGAGATTGCTTTCTGAGAGCCCAATATGGAAGGTATGTGCGTTCAACAAATAGTGGTGGGACATTAGCCAACATATTACACGAATGAAATCACGGCCTAAATCCAACCCTAGTGCAACCATCTACCCATCTGTCCATTTGTGTTGCCAGCTGATCAAGGTCTCCTGACGGGCCAATGCAAAAAAAAAACGTCGAATGCGATTTGACGCTCGTAAATATCGCCTGCGCTAGCGCCCACCTTAGCCAGTGAGTCCGCTTTCTCATTGCCCGGAATCGAGCAATGTGAAGGGACCCAAGCTATGGTGATGGTGTATGAGCGTTTGGTCAAAGCACTCAATACTTGGCGTATTCCATTCAGGAAGTACGCTGAGTGCATTATCCGTTTCATTGACCGAACAGCCTCCAGAGAACTTAGACTGTCGGTAAAAATAAAGTAGGGCTCAGGTGGAAGAGTGTGAATGTACTCTAAGGTGTAGTATATAGCCGCTAGCTCAGTTACGTATACAGCACAGGGCTTTTGAAGCATGAAGGTGGCGCTATGAAATTCGTTGTAGACAACGAATCCAGTCGAATCATCGCTTTTTGAATCATCTGTGAAGAACTGTCTGTCCCCGCTAGCATGCCCGAACTTACTTGCAAAAATCTGTTGAATACCTACGGAGCGAAAAGATTCCGGAATACCGGTGATCTCATCCTTCGTAGAGAGATCAAAATCAACTGAGGAGCTGTCGAAGTCTGAGAAGTTGTCACGATTGGTGTTAACCGGAGATGGGCTTACCTCCAGCGTCATGTACCAGTAGTACACACTCATAAAACGAGTTTGAGAATTCTGTTCGAGCAGCTTTTCAAAATTTTCAATGACCAATGGATTCACAACCTCGCATCGGATGAGGAACCGGAACGACAACTCCACAAAGCGGTCTGTCAGAGGCTGTACACCAGCAAGTACCTCTAAACTCATTGTGTGAGTCGAGTTCATGCAACCTAACGCGATCCGAAGGCAACGGTACTGAACCCGTTGAAGCTTCAGCAAGTGTGTTTTCGCCGCGGATTGAAAACAAAAACTACCGTATTCTAAAACCGGCAGAATGGTTGTTTGGTACAGCCTGATCAGATCTTCCGGGTGTGCTCCCACCATGTTCCAGTAATAGTTCGCATAAAGTTGATTCGCTTTTGGCACTTCTGTATCAGATACACAATATGCTTCCCCCAGGTGCATTTGGAGTCGAACCAGACGCCGAGATATTTAGAAGACGTGCTATGAGTGATTATCTTACCCATCAGAACGAGCGGAAACTTAGCCGGTTTATGTTTTTTAGAAAAGACAACCATCTCAGTTTTCTCCGGAGAGAACTCGATACCTAGCTTGAGAGCCCAAGTAGACAAATTGTCCAAAGTATTCTGTAGTGGTCCTTGCAGATCAACTGCTATTGATACCGTAACAGAAACAACACAGAGACCCATGTAACTAATTCGTGAAACTGTCAAGTTGCCATGAGCAAAACTCATCTGCTTCTCAAACAGCAAATTGTACAAAAAGTTGTTCATAATTGGTGAAAGGCCACTTCCGTGTAGTTTGTCGGAAAGAACATCGACACAAACTGAATCAAAAGCTCCCTTTATACAGTCCGGATTCGCTGGTTGGGTCACGACTGCGCCCGATTAGCGAATCGTGTTCGTTCGTTAGGGCAACTGACAACTGATCAAAATGCTCTAGACACACGCAAGTGACGAGAAATACGTCACGGAACACTCACATACTTGCGTAAACGTTCTGTATACAGGAGCTGTGATGCGACGGCGGTCAGACGTCAAACTCGTTTTGACATCTATTTTGACATTGACAGTGCTTTTTAGTCGGGTTTTGCCCCAACCAGTGAACATTCAACCATCGAGACAGCCCATCTAACGAGCTCTCAACGAACGAATCGTCACTGTATCCAAAAACACTGAGCCCATTTGCTGCTTTTGAGCAAAGGCAAGCTGTATTTCTGAAGAAAGTAACGCAAAACAGTCGTTCGTTCCTTTGCCTCTGCGGACACCAAATTGTGTATCTGACAAAATGCCTGTCCAGCCGAAAGAGAATCATCTTCTCCAACATCTTCCGTAGGTAAGACAACATCGCGATTGGACGGTACGAATTATGATCTGACGCGGGTTTCCCGGGTTATTGAACAGCTATCACCCTCACTTGTCTCCAATCATCCGGAACGATGTTGTTAACCAGGAACTGATTAAACAAGTTCAACAAGCGCCTCTTAGCGACGTCGGGGAGATTTTTAAGCAAGTTGAACTTGATTCGATCCATTTCTGGAGCGGAATTATTACATGAAAGAAGAGCAAGTGAGAAATCAACTATCGAAAACGGCCTATCCATGTCGTCCCTATCTTCGGAAACATCACGAATTATTCGCTCCACGGGTACGGAATCTGTTGTCCTTCTGACATCAGCTAGATTGAGGAGGTACGATCCGAGTGTCTGTTCACCAAGGAGGTGCGGCTCAAACAGCGTCTGTTCTGGCATCCAGCGGCTGAGTAAGAAACGCTGCACCACGCCCAGCTAGATCCAAGGTGGTAGCCCCATCAGCGTGGTCGTCCCAGTGTTGGTTGGGACGTTAAACAGAACTGGCACGATGGCCCTCCGGCGAGACAGGAGTGTTGGCGTAGGCCCAATAAGCCACCCGTAAAAATCCCCATTGCGAATAACATAGGAGAAAATACGACTCGATACAATCGGCAAAGACCCACGCGACGAAATAAGGACTACGATTGGAAACTTGGAACATGGAATTGCAAGTCACTAGGTTTCGCAGGATGTGACAGGATAATCTACGACGAACTACATCCCCGCAACTTCGACATCGTGGCGTTGCAGGAACTTTGTTGGACTGGACAGAAAATGTGGAAAAGCGGGCATCGAGCGGCTACTTTCTACCAAAGCTGTGGCACCACCAATGAACCGGGAACAGGATTTATAGTGTTGGGCAAGATGCGACAACGTGTGGTCGGGTGGCAGCCGATCAACGCAAGGATGTGCATGTTGAGAGTTAAGGGCCGTTTCTTCAACTACAGCATCATCAACGTCCACTGCCCACACGAAGGGAGACCCGATGACGAGAAAGAAGCGTTCTACGCGCAGTTAGAGCAAACATACGATGGGTGCTCGCCGCGTGACGTGAAAATCGTTGTCGGCGACATGAACGCGCAGGAAGGAAGGGAGGAAATGTACAGACCGGTAATCGGGCGAAATAGCCTGCACGCCGTATCGAATGATAACGGCCAGCGATGCGTAAACTTTGCAGCCTCCCGTGGTATGGTAGTCCGAAGCACCTTCTTCCCCCGCAAAGATATCCACAAAGCCACCTGGAGATCACCCGACCAACAAACAGAAAATCAAATCGACCACGTTCTAATCGACGGTAAATTCTTCTCGGATATAACCAACGTCCGCACATACCGCAGTGCGAATATAGATTCGGATCACTACTTAGTCGCTGTATGCATGCGCTCAAAACTTTCGACAGTTATCACCACGCGTCGAAGTCGAACGCCGCGGCTCAACATCGAGCAACTTCGTAACGTAGAAGTGGCTCAAGACTACGCGCAGCAGTTAGCAGTGGCCCTACCAACGGAAGAGCAGCTTGGCGCAGCTACACTTTTTTTTTTTTTTTTTTCCTTCTAAACCATAGGGGGATAAATCTGCTCATCAGACACCCTAACAGGAAGGTTAGGGTAGTGTGGGGATGAGGCCGTCTTCTACAATGCCGGTAGAAGCCAGGACTACTCTCTCCTCGACCCACTAAAACACATTCCTATGGTCGCCAAACCCTACGTCTCTCCGGAACCACCAAGAAGGTATTGCTTCAGAGAGGGGCTAGTGCATATCGCACCCTCAAGGTTAGCTGCCGTAGCCTAGCAGCAACGAACATCGATGACTCGCACTGGAGAGTCCATCACGATAGCATGCTGGCGCTTAGCCAGTTTCCCGAGTGGTCCTCGCCACTCCCTTTGTCCACGGAAGGCGGGCAGGGTCAACCCCGCCCGCGCCCTACTGCTGAGCGGACATCAAGAACTGATGCCCACATGCAACCCGATCTGACCTGCTGAAGGCAAGGGTATCACTACCCTTCAGGCCTTATCAGCTGCATCCGTAGGTTGCAGACAGCAGGGTCTCACCTACCCCGACCCTTGCCGGGGACCCCTTTCCAACCGCGGGCTCAGATCCAACCCAGTAGACCGACGCCACGACAGCACCGCTACCGGGACTTCCTCTCCGCGGCCACTTAATCGCTGTAAGGGTCGATCTCGACCGCAGGGCACCGGTATGACCTACGAAGCCGACTTCGAACCCCTGGACCACCTCTTGTACTGCATCTGGACTAGCCATTCTCCGAGTCCACGCGCCACCTCCTTTGTAGCTCCCAGACGATATGGGTGATAGCCGTTGAAACGGCATTCCAGCTAATCTCATCCCTACACATTCTCTGGACCAAGTTGTCCGGAGTTGTGTCCTCCCCGCATGTGGCAAGCATGCGGTCACGCATTGTGCGAAAACGCGGGCACACGAACAAAACGTGTTCCGCCGTTTCCTCTAAACCATTGCACACTGGGCATTCGGGAGAATCCGCATGCCCGAAACGGTGTAGATACTGTCGGAAACAACCATGGCCTGTAAGGACCTGTGTCAGGTGGAATGAAACTTCCCCATGGCGCCTATTAATCCAACTATCTACCCTCGGTATCAACCTATGGGTCCACCTTCCTTTGGTGGAACTGTCCCACGCGCGCTGCCATTTGACCATAGAGGCCATCCTGACAGTCTTGCGTATGCCTCTTGTGCCTCTTGGCGCAGCTACACTTGAAGATGGCTGGAGGGACATCCGATCCGCCATAGGTAGTACCTCGGCTACAGCACTAGGCTTCGCGACTCCGAATCACAGAAACGACTGGTACGACGGCGAATGTGAACAGTTGAAAAACGAGAAGAATGCAGCATGGGCGAGAATGCTGCAACACCATACGAGAGCGAATGAGGCACGTTACAAACAGGCGCGGAACAGGCAGAACTCAGTCTTCCGGATGAAGAAGCGCCAGCAGGAAGAACGAGATCGCGAAGCGATGGAAGAGCTGTACCGCGCTAAGGACACACGAAAGTTCTACGAGAAGCTGAACCGCTCGCGCAGAGGCTTTGTGCCACAAGCCGACATGTGCCGAGATAATCACGGGAATATTCTCACGAGCGAGCGTGAGGTGGTCGAGAGGTGGCGGCAGCATTACGATGAGCACCTCAATGGCGACGTTGCAAGTACCGAAGGTGGCGTGGTAACAGATCTAGGAGTATGTGCACAGGACGAAAGACTTCCGGCCCCTGACCTTCAAGAGATTGAGGAGGAGGTTGGCCGGTTGAAAAACAACAAAGCCGCTGGAGCAGATCAACTACCAAGCGAGCTTCTAAAATACGGTGGAGAAGCACTGGTGAGAGCACTACACTGGGTCATTACCAAGATTTGGGAGGAGGAAGTATTACCGGAGGAATGGATGGAAGGTATCGTGTGTCCCATCTACAAAAAGGGCGACAAGTTGGATTGCGGGAATTACCGCGCGATCACACTACTGAGCGCTGCCTACAAGATACTCTCTCAAATCTTATGCCGCCGTCTATCACCGATTGCAAGAGAGTTCGTGGGGCAATATCAGGCTGGATTTATGGGTGAACGCGCTACAACGGACCAGATGTTCGCCATCCGCCAGGTGTTGCAGAAATGCCGCGAATACAACGTGCCCACACATCACTTGTTCATCGATTTCAAATCGGCGTATGATACAATCGATCGAGAACAGCTATGGCAGATTATGCACGAATACGGATTCCCGGATAAACTGATACGGTTGATCAAGGCGACGATGGATCGAGTGATGTGCGTAGTTCGAGTATCAGGGACACTCTCGAGTCCCTTCGAATCTCGCAGAGGGTTACGGCAAGGTGATGGTCTTTCGTGCTTGCTGTTCAACATTGCTTTGGAGGGTGTAAGAAGAAGAGCGGGGATAAACACGAGTGGGACGATTTTCACGAAATCCGTTCAGCTGCTTGGTTTCGCCGATGATATTGATATTATTGCTCGTAAATTTGAGACGATGGCGGAAACGTACATCCGACTAAAGAGTGAAGCCAGGCGAATCGGACTAGTCATTAATGTGTCGAAGACAAAGTACATGCTGGCAAAGGGCTCCAGGGAGGAATCACCGCGCCCGCCACCCCGAATTCATATCGACGGTGATGAAATCGAGGCGGTTGAAGAATTCGTGTACTTGGGCTCACTGGTGACCGCCGACAACGACACCAGCAGAGAAATTCAGAGGCGCATTGTGGCAGGAAATCGTTCTTACTTTGGACTCCGCAGAACTCTACGATCGAATAAAGTTCGCCGTAACACGAAGTTAACCATCTACAAAACGCTGATTAGACCGGTCGTCCTCTATGGGCACGAAACATGGACCCTACGTGCAGAGGACCAACGCGCCCTTGGAGTTTTCGAACGGAAGGTGTTGCGTACCATCTACGGCGGAGTGCAGATGGAAGACGGGACTTGGAGAAGGCGAATGAACCACGAGCTGCATCAGCTGCTGGGAGAACCAACCATCGTCCTTACCGCGAAAATCGGGAGGCTACGGTGGGCGGGTCACGTCATCAGGATGTCGGATAGCAACCCGACTAAAATGGTTCTCGAGAGTCATCCGACCGGTACAAGAAGACGTGGAGCGCAGCGAGCTAGGTGGATCGACCAAGTGGAGGACGATCTGCGGACCCTACGCAGAGTGCGGAACTGGAGACAAGCAACCATGGACCGAGTGGAATGGAGGCGGCTACTATGTACAGCAGAGGCCACCCCGGCCTTAGCCTGACCGGTAAGGTAAGTAAGGGTACGGAATCTGGGCAAACTTTTTTTGCGAACTTGAGGATCCATCGAGAAGAGCTTTCTCGATTCTCGTTTATCGACGACGCGTTACGCATTCTTCTCCCGACGTTCCAAAGAATTCTCATTGAAGTCTCGCGCGACAAACCGACGCCAGTAACCGCTTTTCTTCGTCTTGATAAAGTTCTTAAACTTGCTTTCAAGGGAAGCATACCACTTAAAGTTTTCGACCGAACCTTATTTCCGAAACTCGTTGTGCCTGAAGCGCGCTACTGATGATCAGCTCGGACAGAAACCGATACTCTTCCCGCGGTGGAAGGACTTCTACCGATTGCTCACCGTCGATAATTGCTTCTGCATACTTCTCCCAGTCAATGTGTTTGGTGAGATCGTAGGCGATGTCGATAGATGGATGTGACCCATTGGAAATAGAAACAACAATCGGCATATGGTCACTACCATGGGGATCCTGGATAACCTTCCATGTACACTCCAGCGATAGTGAGCTCGAACAGATTGAAAGGTCTAATCGGCTGTTTCTAGGGCTGCCATCTTGAGCTGGAGGTGCCACTCGTGTAACTCCTCCGGTATTCAAAATTGTCATGTTGAAGTCGTCGCAGAGGTCATATATCAAAGTTGATCGGCTGTCATCGTACCGAGCAGATGTGGGCGAGATTCCTGCGAGATATCGCAGTTCTCGGAGGAAGATATATGGAGGCAACACTGAGGGTTTTACCTCGGATAGTCACCTCACATGCAACGGCTTCAATGCCTGTCATCGGATGAAAATCGACTCTGTAAAATGAGTGCTGCTTCTTGATCCCTAGAAGCACCCCTCCGTACGAGTCGGATCGATCAAGGCGAATGATATTATAATCGGGAAAAGGTAAGGTTACATCAGGTGTCAGCCATGTTTCGGATAGTGAAAAAACATCGCATAGTAAATTATTAACTAAAAATTTAAAAGCGCCTAATTTGGGTGTAAATACTACGACAGTTCCAGTGTTGAACAGAAACCGTATCTTCGACCTCGGTGGTTAAATTAGCCATCGAAGGATACGGTTGTTGCAAGGACCAACTGCTTCAAAAGAGGGGTCACACAAGGAAGAAGTCCTTTTACAATGTTCTTCACGGAATCTGAAGCATTGAAGAAGCTGAGGATTATGTCTACGGTGCCAGAGAGCGTAAACATTGACGCACCTTGAGGTTGCTCCTCGTGCTCCGAATGCTGTATTTCTGGTTGAGAATTCGAAAAACGTGGGACATCTGGGATTTTAGATGATCCCGGGAGTGATGGAAAGTCTCGTTCGCCCTGAATTTTGAATCCCGGAGGGGACGTTTTGTGACTTTCTTACCACTCTTGAAATTTGTCATGGTGGGTTGGGGGTCGCTGCTAGGCAGATTCCGAGGTTTTCTGGTGGGTCTCTGGAGCCTCATCCTTTTCCTCGTTTCACCCTTGAAAACAAAGGGAACCCCGTTCCCGACTTCAGAGTCAGAGCCCTGATCATCGAGAGATAAAGACGAGTAGATGTTACGGGATTCAACGGTCGGGGCTGCTTTTTTTAGCATTTCGGCGTAGCTTCGCCGTGATCGCTGCTACAACGATCGCTTTTGATGTTTTTCCTGCTATAAGCAATGCTTGGGCAAGCAATCAGATCATGTGGACGGTCGCTGCCACAATAAACACACTTGGGTGGCGTTTTACACGCACACAGCGAGGTTTATTGCTGCAGTACTGGGCGGTGTGGCCCAGCTGCTTGCAATTGATGCAATTCATTACTTTCGGTACATACAGCCTCACAGGTTGCCGAAGTTTGCCAATCGCCAGTAGATCCGGAGAAGGTCACACAAAATTCATCAGATGGTGTGTAAATCTTCCTCTCACCCAAGGGGGTGGACAGCTTTGCTCAGAGCAAGCTTTTGTTAATCGAGCAACTGTGAGTTGCTCCCTGTTGCTCCCATTTGCTCAAACATTTTCAGCTGATCCAAGTAGTCAGACGTTTGCCAAACATTCGACCCGTCAAACTTGGTTGAATCGGAAGTCTTAGGCGGGAATTCTGAGCCATAGAGTCTAGGATGATGAGACTTGTGAGTAAGAAACGTGAGCTCTGTTATGACACGACATTCTTCAAACGCTTAATGACCAAGAGCTACGTATCAGTAGGTCGGCTCCAAAGGCACGTTCTCCTTCAACGTATCTGAAAGTTTTTGCGGCACCCAACTATTTCCGGGCTTTCAGAAACATGCCCGAAACTATTGTGAAACATGTGGGTTTCGTGGTAGGCAGTCGTCGTCGAACCGTTTCGTAAGCCTAGGAGTGAGGGTTAGAATCCCCTGCTCCAGAGGGTGAAAAGTTTTAGTCAAACGAAATAACTGGACCACAGGGCGTTTCGTGTTTTGTCCGTTGTTCCATGTCAGTGATCGTTCGGTCTGTGCAACTCCTAGCCAGTTACAGGCTGGGTTCTGCATATAGAAGACTCTCTTTTCTCGCACTCGTAGATAGATTCTGGTGCACAATTTCTTAGAAGAATAAACCACCAGAAAAAAAAACATCTTTTTTCTTTTCGCCGTAATTGGTCCACAGGATTGCTGAATTCATTACATTTTTCTACATTTAAACAAGAAATAAACACAAAGGAACATAGATGAGGTATCCTGATATCCTCCTAGCGGTACGGAATGCTGCTAGTACTACGGATATTTTTCACTGCATAAACAAACAAATGCTATGGTTGCCATGTACAGCTAACGCCGTGCGTAACTCTGAGCAAAGCGAGTTGCTCAGAGTTACTCAAAAGCTGCTCATGATCAGTCGCGAGAGCAAAAGCTGTCTTCCCCCTTGCTCTCACCCTCCTGGGAGACCGAATGCAGTTGCCGGCAATCCAGTATCCGGACAGGAGGTAGAGAAGGGTTATGGAAACGACCACAGCCTTGCATGATCGTTTCGCAGGTCAAAGATCATTCGGCGACCTTCCCCGAAATCTCAATCGACGCGCTTGGAAGGTACACGTGATACTCAAGTGTTAATAACTCACAGGCCAAAATCTCATAAGCCTGTTTTCGGTCGCCTACTGTCATCCGAAGCTTAGCTGTACCAACCATGTCAATGGAAACAACGGAAGAGTACAGCTTAGTCAGATCCTTGCTTATTTGAACGGTGTTCAAACGTTTGCCTTTGGGTCGGAAGAAAACAACAAATGGCCCGTTAAAGTCGGGAGGGTAGGCCTTGAGGCGAGGGGACGTTGGAAGTGTACTATTGGTGTCCATTGCAGAAACACCAGATTGAGGGGTGCTAAAGGGGTTCACATTTTGCTGAATCGGTGCACCCGAAGCCAACAGCAAGGCTTCATTGATGGGATAAGACGTACCCCCGCCATCATGATCATCACCCATTGCGGCAGGTAACCACCGCCACGGGGCACACACTCAAAAACAACAACGATCACGAAGATCAAAAATGAATCGAACACTGACACAAAATATCAATACAAATGGGAAAGCGAAAAACTACTACTAATATAAATCAAAGGAGACGGTAAAGTGGGGTTAAACCACGAAAGGGAACGGGATGCTTAACTTTACTGCGCTGCGCTAGTGCTGACGGGTTGTCTGTTGTGCACACACGATGATCTGGTGACGAAGGCCGGCCGCACCGCGGCGGCGGTGGAAACGCACGATGATTTGCTCTCTCTGCGCTCACTGCTGCTGGGTTAGTGTTGGTCGAAGACTGCTCACACACACGTTGATCGGACACTCATTAACGTGATCTAAGCGTGAGCGAGGGTACGCTGAGGAAAAATACCGGACCACGTGGACGGCTATATGCACGAAAACTGCACTTTTCGACGGGTAATGGCTTTGCCAATAAAACAAATCTTACAAGCGAGGCTTGGGACAACCACTGCTTGCACACTGCCGCACTTGTACTTTGGAAAAACCATAATGGATTTAAAAAAAAACTAGGAGAATCCCGGACGCGTGAAACTGTCGACTGTCTCGCGCGGTAGCTCAACAACGACAATGATAGCCAATTTTGAGCTGTTATATTTTCGGATTCAATGAACCGATTGCAATGAAATTTTGACCTTTCATGACTTATATAATAAACTTTGGAAAACATTTGACTTAACTTGAAATTTTAACAAGAGAAAAAGTTATAGCGATTTTATTTTTTTCACGACTTTTTAGTAAACTGGTCTATTTTTAATATGCATTCCATTACTTTTTCAATTTATTCGCGGCTATGTTGTTACTTTCCTTCAAAACACATTTACATATAAGTCAATTAGAAAATAAAATTAGGAAATAAAATGAACTATAATTTGAATTTTGAAACGATGTTGATGTTTTGGATGATTTGGTGTTTTATTGGAAAAATAATCTAATCGTTATAATTTTCTTCCGTGTTGAGAATTTTAAGTTAAGTCAATGGTTTTCATAGCTCATTATATAAGTTATAAACGGTCAAAATTTCATTGCATTCGGTTCATTGAATCCGCAGATATAACAGCTCATAGGCTATTGTATAATTTTACCTTTTTCAAGAATCTTTATAACTTCGTGGAGAATGGCCCGATCTTTTCCAAATTTGGACCACTGATGCACAACTAGTTCATGAACTTACAGTACAAATTTGATGCTCTTTTTGAAAAGTTACAGCTAGTTTAACATTTTTTTAAAAGTGAAAGTTTTACCTGTCCCGATCATTTTGTCTAACCCCTGTACGTATTCCGCCCTCAACTGTAAGGGCGTTTTCAGTGTTTCGTACTTCAGTCGAGAGAGCCGCAACCCCTTCTTGTATCGATGTGCTCCGATTGAGCTGAAATTTTCAGGGTATGGTTTTCCATATAAAAGATATCTGGCTAATTTTCAGATTTTTTCGTTGGGGGGAAGTGGGGTAAAATAGCCCTCAAAGATTTCATGTCTAAAAATAGGTAAAATCACTAAATTTTGCATGGACACTCTATTCCTATGGCACTTTTAAGCCAACCGTTGGATATTCTTTAATATTTAATTTGAAGATATAGGTTATTTTCATAAATTTTTTGACGATTTTCAGGGCGCCTGTTTTCGTACCAACAGAACTAGGATGAAAAACTGAGTACTACGTTTTGAAGGATTACTCAAGAGCTTTCGTTTGATATGTGACCCAGATGCGCCAACTTAAAAACTACGATGTTCTCTGATCGGACTCGAATTTTCAGAGTTCGTTATTCTATTCAAGAATAGATGCTTTTTCACACATTTTTTTTTCTTGAGAGGATAACGGGGTAAAACAATTCTCAGAAAAAAAAATGTTGAAAATAATCAAAATTTCAAAACCTACAAATGTTTTGGTAAAACTTGGCGAAATTTCATGAAATTAGTAGAAATTTCTTAATTTTTATTGCTTATTCAAATGTGCAAGTCTGACAACATTTTGACGTCGAGAAATGTCACAGATTAGCACGTGGTGTGTGATTCACCGGATTCTTTCTCAATTTTTCTTTTGACATGCATCTCCGGTTCAATTTTCTCTCTTTTTTTTCTCGTGAAAGTTGCTGCAGTAGGTATCAGGTATCAGTAGGTCGGCTCTAGAGGCACGTTCTCCTCCATTCGGGAAATTTGTGCCATCGCCATGAACACGAGCCTATTCATCATTTACCTGACGGAGAAGGGAAGGAAAAAGGATAGGACATGGGAAAGGACAGGTAAGGGAATAGGATCGTCATACTCGCAAAAGCGTACCACAATGGGTTCACATAGCGTCCTGAAAAGGACACTGTAATAACGCATAAGCGTGCCACAATGGGTTCGAACAGCGCCCTGAGAAGGGCACTGTGATAATGCATAAAGCGTAAAGAGAGCCTATAGCTCTTTACCACAGCGGGTCAAGAACAACAGAACGTCCTGAAGATTCAGGTTTCTGAAGTCAGTTTCACTTAATAAGTGTTTCCCGAGTACTCGGAAACGCAATTGCGCAAAAACTGGACAGTTACATATTAAATGATACGAAGTTCCATAATCGGATTCACAGCTATCACATGCAAATGAATCAGCTTGCTGAATATTCGCCATGTGATAACTGAGTCGGCAGTGGCCAGTCAATGCTTTGACCAGCATGCTGCAATTCTGTTTTGACAGATTTGTTAGATACTTTGCCACCCCTAGAGATGGCTCAGTACAATACAATTTTGTTTGACGACATGACTCCAAACTATTCCAGTATTGTTTGTGCTGAGTGGCAGCCCAGGTGTCAATCTGAAGCTTCACCCAACACTTGGATACCGGAATAGCTGGCTCAGGGCCAATGAAGTCATGTGATGCTCCATTGCGAGCTAACTCATCAGCCAATTCATTTCCAGCGATGGAAGAATGGCCAGGTACCCATACAAGATGAACAGCGTTTGCTGAATTCAGCTCCTCAATTTGAGTTCGACAAGCGATAACTATCTTCGACCTGGAGTTGGCCGAAGCAAGTGCTTTAATAGCAGCCTGGCTATCTGAACAGAAGTATATTACTTTGCCCATTACGTGCTGCTGAAGTGCTGATTGCACTCCGCACATAAGAGCAAAGATTTCGGCCTGAAAAACGGTGCAGTGTCTGCCAAGTGAATAAGACTGATACAGCCTTAGCTCACGAGAATAAACACCAGCACCTGCTCGACCTTCGAGAAGGGAGCCATCAGTGTAACATACGATGCCGTCTGAAATACTTCTCTCCAAATAACCAGATGTCCACTCTTCCCGGGAAGGGAATTTCGTGGAAAATGTCCTATATGGAAAATTACAAGCAATTGTAAGATCACTTGGAGCAAGGACAACTTTGTCCCAATTCACCAAAAGTGGAAACAACGAGGTGTGTGTTGAACTGCGGTTCACAGAAGTTCACTCTAGTAAACCGAGTACCCATAGGCGGTAAGTGCAAGAAAGTGCTTCTTGTTTGAGATGAATGTGTAGTGGGGCAACGTCAAAGAGAACTTCGAGCGCTGCCGTGGGAGTTGAAGAGAACGCTCCAGACATCGCCATTAAGCACATCCTTTCCCGAGCAGAGGAAAATATCATAATAATAACAACGGAATCACAAAACATGTTTTTATATCTCGGTTTGTTATTATTAACTTATTAAGTCATCACCGTTCCATAACATATTCTGTTGGGCAATCTTATTTTGTTATGATCGTGCTCTTGGTATATTTTCTTTAAATTACATTTCAATAACATGTTTTGTTGTAGCACAAGTTCAGTTATTATTGTGTCATTGAGAATAGTACAAATATTTGATCATTACAACATAACTAGCTTTGCAATCAAAACTACATCTTTCGAGATTTTCGTTGTTCACAGCATTCCGTGAGGAACTGTAAGAGAAAATATGATTTTGTCATCAGTTCCTCTTTTTACTGACATTACGTTACAGTGCCAACTTATCAGCCTTTTGTTTTATAAGCACATTGAAAAGTATACCTGTTTTTTGTCCCCGTTTCAGTTAGGTATGAATACGAAAATAGAGAGTGTAATAGAGTGTTAGCCATTTTATGAAACCTTTTGGATGAACTGGTGGAATTCAAAGACGGACAACACATTTTCGACAAAAAGGTAAAAAAATAAGTCATCAAGAACTCCATTGATTATTTTTAGACATTTTATTTTTATTGATTTCACTACATCGAGCCCACATAGATTAACTAGGATAAATGTGTTAATCAATGAGGTAGTAATGTAAATTAATCTTATAAACAATGAACCACCTAATAAAGGGTTTCAAAACGACGGTAGTTTTTCATCGTGAGTTGTTTGGAAAATAAACTAGAACTATTGTTTGTCTCTGTTTTCGATAAGAAATCGCTTGCGACAACAATAGCGTCCCAATTATGAATGAAACATTTAACAATAGATCCTATTGTTGCGTATCCCATTGAATGCAAATGGGACTTTGGAGGAGTTTCTATCCGCAACAGAAAAAAAAAAGCAAATTTTGTTTTCAGATTGTTATTAATAACGAATTCATATCAAAATTTGTTATTGAAATATTTTCAAAATTCGCTGTTATTAATTTGTTATTGAAACTAACAAAACATGTTATTTAACAGGTCTTCCAGGAACATTTTTTTGTTATAATATTTGTTATTTTGCCGCTTATGACAGCCAAGTTTATAACAGGATATGTTATGTAAATAACATGAAAATAACTCATTCCGCTACTCAGTTATTTTTCCAAAATAACACATTTTATTATGCTGTTGCTATTCCCTTCTGCTCGGGTTGGAGATGGCCTAACTTTGATTGGACCGTTCTCACTTCACCCTTTTGCCACCACACAAGACATCCATAGGATTCTTTCTCAATTTTTCTTTTGACATGCATCTCCGGTTCAATTTTCTCTCTTTTTTTTCTCGTGAAAGTTGCTGCAGTAGGTATCAGGTATCAGTAGGTCGGCTCTAGAGGCACGTTCTCCTCCATTCGGGAAATTTGTGCCATCGCCATGAACACGAGCCTATTCATCATTTACCTGACGGAGAAGGGAAGGAAAAAGGATAGGACATGGGAAAGGACAGGTAAGGGAATAGGATCGTCATACTCGCAAAAGCGTACCACAACGGGTTCACATAGCGTCCTGAAAAGGACACTGTAATAACGCATAAGCGTGCCACAATGGGTTCGAACAGCGCCCAGTGCACAATGGTTCACGAAAAAGATTTACGAGGAAAGATGCATTCAGCGCCTTCAAATGATTTTTTGGACAAATATGGTCTTTTACAAAATTGATCCCAAAAATATGGCCCTCTTTTCAATGTAAAATTAGGGTGGTCCATATTTTCAAATAATTTGGGAATCAAACTTTTTTATTTGCAAGAATAACTGTATACATTCTTCAGGAAAGTTGTAGATCAATCAATTTTGAGCAAGTTTCCTGAAGACACTTTTCATGTAGCTTTAAAATTGACCGATCTAGAGATGTTTTTCTGAATAAGCTTAGGGTGGTTCAAGAAAAACCGGTTTTCTGGCGTTTGAAGGCGCTGAATGCATCTTTCCTCGTAAACCTTTTTCGTGGACCATTGTGCATTGCAGCAACTTTCACGAGAAAAAAAAAAGAGAGAAAATTGAACCGGAGATGCATGTCAAAAAAAAAAATTGAGAAAGAATCCGGTGAATCACACACCACGTGCTAATCTGTGACATTTCTCGACGTCAAAATGTTGTCAGACTTGCACATTTGAATAAGCAATAAAAATTAAGAAATTTCTACTAATTTCATGAAATTTCGCCAAGTTTTACCAAAACATTTGTAGGTTTTGAAATTTTGATTATTTTCAACATTTTTTTTTCTGAGAATTGTTTTACACCGTTATCTTCTCAAGAAAAAAATATGTGATAAAGCATCTATTCTTGAATAGAATAACGAACTCTGAAAATTCGAGTCCGATCAGAGAACATCGTAGCGACGTTATTTCGAAAAGAGGTTGAGTTAGTCCGTTTTACCCTACTTTCCCCAAATGAAAAAAATCCAATAATTGCATTTCTTAGTCATCATTTTTCTGTTGAATTATTATTGAAGAAAAACGCTTGAAAGTTAAATGACGTTGTCATAATTTGCGACAACACTTCTTTTTAGACAGCTAAAAATATGGGTAAAATGCAAACCCCGAGAAAAAAAAATAATTTTCGAAAGTTTTTAAGTTGGCGCATCTGGGTCACATATCAAACGAAAGCTCTTGAGTAATCCTTCAAAACGTAGTACTCAGTTTTTCATCCTAGTTCTGTTGGTACGAAAACAGGCGCCCTGAAAATCGTCAAAAAATTTATGAAAATAACCTATATCTTCAAATTAAATATCAAAGAATATCCAACGCTTGGCTTAAATGGAAGTGCCATAGGAATAGAGTGTCTATGCAAAATTTCAGATGAATCCGTTAGCTTTTGCGGAAGTTATTGCGATTTAAGTGATTTTACCTATTTTTAGACATGAAATCTTTGGGGGCTATTTTACCCCACTTCCCCCTAACGGAAAAATCTGAAAAATGGCCAGATACAGTGGTGGAAAGCATCATGCGCTTGATGTGTTTTTTGGTTCGCATCAAACACAATCTTTGCTCACGCGCTCGCGAACCCAAAAAGAGAGAACGGTTCACGATTTCCCGGATCGACGAACCAACACAAAACAAATGTCGAACGAGCAGAATCGCAGTTGGTTTGCCAGAAGGATCACAATGTATAACAATTGGTTTGTTGCCATTTTTTGTACATTTAAAGGTAATTAGTTGGGTGTTTTTTGATTATACTGGTCAGGTACCATTCCAATAAATGTTATCGACAAAAAAGTTTATCAAAATTTGATTTCATTACAGAAATATCGGCCGCGAACCTCTAAAATAAAAAAGCATCGCGCTTGCAAAAGATGCGATGCACTCGTTGGCGTTCGTGTCGTACGATCGCGAGCCACAGACGTACGAACACCATCGCACAGCAAAGGTTTGCGATGCGATGGCATTTTTTTGTAGCGCGTAAGCACGCGTTCGCGATCAATTTCCACCACTGGCCAGATATCTTTTTTTTATATGGAAAACCATACCCTTAAAATTTCAGCTCAATCGGAGCACATCGATTCCACTTCCTTTGGAAAGGGGGTTGCGGTTCTCGCGAACTGGCTCTTAATGGAATTAAAAGGAACAGTACTTAACCCGATTTTTTATTTACTTAGACTGTGAACCATTTCGCTTATTCGTTTAATTTTTAGGTACAATTTAAAACTTCGGTAGTTATTTTCCATTGGATGGTTTAAAAAAAAAAACTACGAGGACGGCCCATTTGAAATTTGACAGAGGAGTACACGGAGCCGCCAAACTACCCAAATTTGAGTTCTTTTGACGCAACCCCATAGTTTGGCCCAATAACTCAAATTTGAGTAAATCGATTAAACTCACACTATTTAGGTTGTTTGCATTTCACCCCAGCAAAAAAATATACTCAAGAGTAGATAAATTCAACCCAAACGTGAGTGTTTTCAATCCAATTTTGACAAAAACGGCATTTACCCAAAATTGGTTTATTGGGCCAAAGTACCCCCGGAGGGTCGATGCAGCTCGCTTTGTTTTTGACAACATCGGTGGGGGAGAAAGAGAAAACAACCTAATTTTGGGTAGCAAGTTAATCGATATACTTACTTTTTAGTAAAATAAACCCAAAAATATGTAGTTTTAGTTCTCCGTGTAGTTATTTGGAACAAAATAAAGGGATCTATGACATTTGGTCGAAAGACATTTAGTCGAATGACGTTTGGTCGAATGACATTTAGTCGAAAGTACATTTGGTCGAATGGACTTTTTGTCGAAAGCCATTTTTTGGAAAAAGAAGCATATGACATTTAGTCGAATGGACAATTCGTCGAATGGACATCTAGTCGAAAGGCACTAACTGATGAAGAGATGTGTTTCCACTCACATCTCTTCATCAGTTAGTATTATAGATTTCGGTATCATCGTTATTTATATGTTATTAAACAAGCAAGCCTCGTTGAATAAATGTACGACTCGCGCTGAAAAAAAAATCATCATTTTGTAACTTGTTGCTTAAATAACCATTTTGGCTCGCGTTCAGTTCATATGCAACACTGCGTCAAAGAAAAGCCTATGTTTAAGGACAAACGTCTAGAAATCCCACTTCAACAGTGCATCAGAACTTCAGACGCACAATTTTGAAGAAGCAAGCTTCAAACAACAGTGCTATAAAATGCTGTTTTTGCTCACTTATAATAAGCTTGAAACAGAAGATCAGGTGCGCTGGTTTCGTTTACGAAGAGATTTGTACGCTCGAACTCGCGAGTAAGTGCCAAAGTCGGTCATTGTTGCGGCCATTTTGGGATCCTAACCAATCTGTCCTTAAAAGTAGGAAAAATATCCGATGCAAAAGTCTGCAGCAATAACATCCAAATATCAAACGGAAGAACAGCTTGTATTCAAAAGGAGAAATTTCTTCTGAAACATTCAGTGTTGGTACAGGAAAACCGAATCAAATAAATAAACGTGAAAGAATAGCCTATGTTTCAAAGAAGGAAAAATTCATGATAAAAAGACAGCAGCCATAACATTCAAACATAGTACAAATTAGACGTGGGTAACTCACTTGCGAATCGACTCCAAGAATCGATTTGCGAAACCAGGTGAGTGAATCATGTTTTTTTTCAAAAGAGTTACGATTCACTGAAATTCATTACGAGTCCCTCAAGCTTCCGGAAAAAGTTATAGCTTGACTGCCCGCTTTAATGATGAGTACACGCAGAACATCGCAATCTTTGCCAATCGATCAATTTTTCGTTCGTAATGACCGAGCCGCACCAGTGATTCAATTCTTAAGTGGAAGGAGCTTTCTTAAGATTTTGTTGAGTCGATTCGCGAGTGAGTTACCCATGTCTAGAACGAAGAAAAACCTACTGTGTCACGAAAAGTTGTACGGTACAAGCGAGTTTCCTAGGAAACTGGATATTTAAAAGAGGAGTTGGCTAACATCGAATAAATAAATTTCAACAGATTCCGGAAATGAGTTACTGAATCGAACAAAATAGTCGATTCTTTTTAGAAAGTGAATCGACAGCAGTTCACTCTCAAAATTGAGTCAGATTCCCATCTCTGGTACAAATACAAATTTTGAAAGAATAGCCTATGTTTAAAAGAAGGAAAAATCATAGATGAAAAAATCACAACCATAATGTCCACTCTTCACTCTCAGCACAAATAATACACTTGAAAGTTGAAAAGAAGGAAAAATATTTGATGGAAAAGCCAGTATGTTATACACAAAAACGCAATGAAATGGTGAAACTGGAAAGAAGAGCCGCAACCTACACTGCACTACAATGTTTGCTTTTTTATGTTTGATATAATTAAACACGATTAAATTGCTATACGACTTAACGTCCATTCGACCAAACGTACTTTCAACCAAATAAGTTCTGTAACATATAAATTATGATACCGAAATCTATAAAATTGTTTTCCATTCAAAACTCTTCATCAGTTTGTTTCGACCAAATGTCCATTCGACGAATTGTCCATTCGACTAAATGTCATATGCTTCTTCTTCCAAAAAATGGGTTTCGACCAAATGTCCATTCGACCAAAAGTCCGTTCGACCAATTGTACATACATTACATACATTACATACATTTATTTGTTCAACATCACATTTAAGACAAGACATAATCAACAATAGTACGCTACAATCCTCGGTTTGTGGCTGCCGCTCTCCATCCTCGGTCGCGCCCAATGCTCGCCAAGTCACGTTCCACCTGGTCCGCCCATCGTGCTCTCTGCGCTCCACGCCTTCTTGTGCCAACCGGATCAGTTGCAAACACCAGCTTTGCAGGGTTGTTGTCCGGCATTCTTGCAACATGCCCTGCCCACCGTATCCTTCCGGCTTTGGCCACCTTCTGGATGCTGGGTTCGCCGTAAAGTGCAGCGAGCTCGTGGTTCATCCTTCTCCGCCACACACCGTTCTCCTGTACACCGCCGAAGATCGTTCTTAGCACGCGTCGCTCGAAAACTCCGAGTGCTTGTAGGTCCTCCTCGAGCATGGTCCATGTCTCGTGCCCGTAGAGGATCACCGGTCTTATTAGCGTTTTGTACATGGTGCATTTGGTGCGTGGGTGAATCTTTTTCGACCGCAGTTTCTTCTGGAGCCCGTAGTAGGCCCGACTTCCGCTGATGATGCGCCTCCGAATTTCACGGCTCACGTTGTTGTCAGCCGTCAGTAAGGATCCGAGGTAGACGAATTCCTCCACCACCTCGAAAGTATCCCCGTCTATCGTAACATTACTACCCAGATGGATCCGGTCGTGTTCGGTTCCGCCTACCAGCATGTACTTTGTTTTTGAGGAGTTCACCACCAGTCCGACCTTTGCTGCTTCGCGTTTCAGGCGGGTGTACAGTTCTGCCACCGTTCTAAATGTTCTAGCGATAATGTCCATGTCGTCCGCAAAGCACACAAATTGACCGGATTTTGTGAAAATCGTTCCCCGGCTGTTGAGCCCGGCTCGTCGCATCACACCTTCCAGCGCGATGTTGAAGAGTAGACATGAGAGTCCGTCACCTTGTCGCAGTCCCCGGCGAGATACGAATGAACTGGATAGTTCACCCGAAACCCTTACGCAGTTTTGCACACTGTCCATCGTTGCTTTAATCAGTCTAGTCAGCTTCCCAGGAAAGCCGTTTTCGTCCATGATTCTCCATAGCTCTGCGCGGTCGATACTATCGTATGCCGCTTTGAAGTCGATGAACAGGTGGTGCGTTGGGACCTGGTATTCACGGCATTTCTGGAGGATTTGCCGTACGGTAAAGATCTGGTCGGTTGTCGACCGGCCGTCGATGAAGTCGGCTTGATAACTTCCCACGAACTCATTTGTTTTAGGTGACAGACGACGGAAGATGATCTGGGATAGCACTTTGTAGGCCGCATTCAAAATAGTGATCGCCCTGAAGTTCTCACATTCCAAATGGTCGCCTTTCTTGTGAATGGGGCAGATTACCCCTTCCTTCCACTCCTCCGGTAGCTGTTCGGTTTCCCAGATCCTGACTATCAGCCGATGCAGACAGGTGGCCAACTTTTCTGGGCCCATCTTGATGAGTTCAGCTGCGATACCATCCTTACCAGCTGCTTTGTTGGTTTTGAGCTGGTGAATGGCATCCTTAACTTCCCTCAGCGTGGGAGTTGGTTAATGTCCGTCCTCCGCTGCACTAGCGTCGTCGTTCCTTCCGTTGCCGTGGGCTCCCGTGCCTACGTTCTCCACGCCGTTCAGGTGCTGATCGAAGTGCTGCTTCCACCTTTTGTACCGACCAATTGTACTTTCGACCAAATGTCATTCCACCAAAAGTCATTCGACCAAATGTCATTCGACGAAATGTCCTAAAGCCAAAATAAAGTACGCAGCCAAATCATTGCGAACAAAAAGTAACTATCGAACTGTCAAAACTAACCCTGATCGGGAGTAGTGTTATTTTTAACCGGACGCAAAATAATAATCGAAGTGTTAAATTTTAACTTAAAGTTAAACGAGTAAGCGAAACGGTTCACAGCGGCAGCTATATTATCGTTCAATTAAAAATTAGAAATTAGCAATAAACTTGATCAAAATCAACACTTTGTATGGGTGAAGCAATAAAAATTCAGGTTTTTGTTGAATAACGGGAAGTTCAGTGGATTTTTTCAATAGTTTTTTGTGCAGATGATAAAAAGAAGGAATATCTTTCTGTTATCTAAGACCGTGATAGTTTTCAATATTTTTTCTGTGAGATATTGGCTATTAATAGTTTTTGCCATTTCAGTGCGCGTTAATATTTTAGTCGGTTCACAGCCTTACTAAATGTTTCCGATCACAGATCTGGCCGGGACAAGGCAACTGATAACTGAAAAACTGGTAGGACAGTAGTGGACCATTCGCCAGAATGCCATTGGCCAGAAAGACATATGCCAGAAAATACCATTTCTCAGAAAACCGTTTGCCAGAAAGAACTATTTCCCAGAAAACCATTTGCCAGAAAGTACCGTTTCCCAGAAAGTACCATTTCCCAGAAATTTTCCAAAGTTCTCAATTCAGAAGTGATCTTAACCCTCTAATACCCAATCCCGCCTTTAGACGGGTATAGTTTGAGCATTTTTGTAATTTTTGTTTCGTGGGAAATCAAATGTTTTATATTTTTGGCTGATATTTAGGACTGTTTTGTATATCTCAAAATGGTTTTTTATGTATTTTAAAGCGTTCTTCTTCTTCTTCTTGGCGTAACGTCCTCACTGGGACAAAGCCTGCTTCTCAGCTTAGTGTTCTATGAGCACTTCCACAGTCATTAACTGAGAGCTTCCTCTGCCAATGACCATTTTGCATGTGTATATCGTGTGGCAGGCACGAAGATACTCTATGCCCAAGGAAGTCAAGGAAATTTCCTTTATGAAAAGATCCTGGACCGACCGGGAATCGAACCCGCCACCCTCAGCATGGTCATGCTGAATACCCGTACGTTTACCGCCTCGGCTATATGGGCCTAAAGTGTATTTACATTTTTTTTAAATCATTGAAAAATTGATGTTTTGGTCACCTTTCAGTAGTCATTGTTTATTTTGTAGGTATTGAATCGCTACAATTAACATATTTCAAATTTTTCCCAAACCGTTCTATCCTTGTTCAATAGTTCAAGGGTATCGAATACACTCTAAAATTATTTTCCTTAAAATTACACGGAAAATAAAATTATATGTGAAAAAAAATTAAAATAAAAATATTTCAACAATAATCATAAAATCTCAAAATGTTTTCATCCCAAAAAATCCGTACCCCAAATAGGCTTCCAGGAAAAATATAAAAGTGTGGGGAAGTTTAAAAATAAAAATTAGAAAAATCAAAAACTGAAATTCACGAAATCGAGAATTAAAAAGAATCATCTTCCAAAACATGTTTAAATCGATTTTAGATGACGAAAAATGATATTTAGATCAAAATCAAAAATTTGGGTATTAGAGGGTTAATCTATTAAAAATTTGAATCATTTTTATTGAAAAAAAAAACGCATTTTTTATTTGTTTGTGGTCGATAACATTTTCTTAAATCGATTAAAAAAATGTAGAATAGACGAATTTCGCGCCAACCCTTCTATGGGGCTGGCAGCACCCTCTCAGAATCAAATGAAACTTGGTAGACATAAACAATAGGTGTTTCTAAGCAACTTTGCATACTTTGACTTGATGATTTTGTGGCTATATCGGTCTCTTTCTACTCATAAGTATAAGGGAGTAGAGATCAAAGTGGATAATGAAATGATAGATATGATAGAATTCGCTAGGTAGCGAACAAGTGTGAAAATTTTATAGAAGGTGAAATTAGGCAAGTAGGCCATGTATTGAACGAATACATCGAATGCGTGAAACTTCTGCCGTGCGACCTGTGCTTTTAAACAGATCGGCTTGGTTGGTAGTTCATACCACCTTACCAAGGCTGGCAAAAGTTTCAGGCACCCGACTGATAGATATGATAGAATTCGCTAGGTAGCGAACAAGTGTGAAAATTTTATAGAAGGTGAAATTAGGCAAGTAGGCCATGTATTGAACGAATACATCGAATGCGTGAAACTTCTGCCGTGCGACCTGTGCTTTTAAACAGATCGGCTTGGTTGGTAGTTCATACCACCTTACCAAGGCTGGCAAAAGTTTCAGGCACCCGACTGCCTAATGTATTGTTCTGTTTTCATCACAAATTCTATCGATCGGTAGCTTTTTCGGAATTCGCACTCCGTTCATAGAGGTATGTCTATATCGCGGCGTGTTCTTCCTATTAGCTTTTTCGATCTTATAGGATAGAACACTTTTCTTTTTGAGCCAAACTTTTCATATCATGTACTGATTTATCGACCGTATTCTATAATTAACTTGATGATTTTGTGGCTATATCGGTCTCTTTCTACTCATAAGTATAAGGGAGTAGAGATCAAAGTGGATAATGAAATGATAGATATGATAGAATTCGCTAGGTAGCGAACAAGTGTGAAAATTTTATAGAAGGTGAAATTAGGTAAGTAGGCCATGTATTGAACGAATACATCGAATGCGTGAAACTTCTGCCGTGCGACCTGTGCTTTTAAACAGATCGGCTTGGTTGGTAGTTCATACCACCTTACCAAGACTGGCAAAAGTCTTGGTAAGGTGGTATGAACTACCAACCAAGCCGATCTGTTTAAAAGCACAGGTCGCACGGCAGAAGTTTCACGCATTCGATGTATTCGTTCAATACATGGCCTACTTGCCTAATTTCACCTTCTATAAAATTTTCACACTTGTTCGCTACCTAGCGAATTCTATCATATCTATCATTTCATTATCCACTTTGATCTCTACTCCCTTATACTTATGAGTAGAAAGAGACCGATATAGCCACAAAATCATCAAGTTAATTATAGAATACGGTCGATAAATCAGTACATGATATGAAAAGTTTGGCTCAAAAAGAAAAGTGTTCTATCCTATAAGATCGAAAAAGCTAATAGGAAGAACACGTCGCGATATAGACATACCTCTATGAACGGAGTGCGAATTCCGAAAAAGCTACCGATCGATAGAATTTGTGATGAAAACAGAACAATACATTAGGCAGTCGGGTGCCTGAAACTTTTGCCAGCCTTGGTAAGGTGGTATGAACTACCAATCAAGCCGATCTGTTTAAAAGCACAGGTCGCACGGCAGAAGTTTCACGCATTCGATGTATTCGTTCAATACATGGCCTACTTGCCTAATTTCACCTTCTATAAAATTTTCACACTTGTTCGCTACCTAGCGAATTCTATCATATCTATCATTTCATTATCCACTTTGATCTCTACTCCCTTATACTTATGAGTAGAAAGAGACCGATATAGCCACAAAATCATCAAGTTAATTATAGAATACGGTCGATAAATCAGTACATGCATACTTTGTTTTTTGAAATTTTTTCAAGAGTAACTTTTGAAGAGGGCCTAATTTTTTTTCATTGTTTTTTTTAAGTCGATGTAACTCAAAAATGACAAGAGCTACAAAAAAGTTTTGCATGGCGGAGTATCGTGAAATTATTTGAAGCTTTGTAGAAAAATATCAAAAAAATATAAAACTACTTTCTACACTGAAAAAAAAAGGTTTTAAAATTAAAATCAATATTGCAAAAAACCCTAGTTTCATAGTCACGGAAACAAATTCGCCCAATGCTAAAAGGACTAAGTTTGGCCGACCATCAACTAGGTGGCGGTAGTGAGCAAACGTCAGACTCGAACAAAACCGATGCGAGCGCCACGGGTGGGCAGTTGGCCAACTATCATATTTTGAAAAAGACCGATAAATCGGTGTACGATGGGAATTATCAGAGTGTTACGTCTGTTTGTCTGTGGCTTTATTATAATATCAGAAGTAATGACCCACGACACAAAAGCTGTTCAGTTATTCATTTCAAAATTATTAAACTTTTTGAAATAGTCGATTAATTTGTTAAAGATTTCATTTATGTCTGATGGTGCTGCAGCGTATTATAAAAATAAGAAAAAATTTGCTAGTCTTTGCAATTTCAAATCAAAGCATGGATTAGAAGCAGAGTGGCACTTTTTGCAACATCGCATGGAAAAGGGCCTTGTGATGCCATTGGTGGCACTCTCAAACGAATGGCAAAACGAGCCAGTCTTGCCAAGGATTGTAGCAATACTATTAAAACTCCTCGGGAGCTTTAAGAATAGGCAGTTACACAAACAGAAAAATATCACAAAATTGAATTTCTGTTACATATCGAATGAACAATACACAACGACTTGCTCACCACAAGACAGAGGTGACGGTTGTTAACAACCTGAAGTCGGAGCAGCAGATGGAGATCAGTGTAGGAGAGTGTACTATCCTGTCAAAGCGCTCCGTCAAACACTTGGGCGTGATGATCGACGATAAGCTTACCTTCGGTAGCCACGTCGATTATGCCTGTAAAAGAGCCTCCACAGCTATTGCGGCACTGTCCCGGATGATGTCCAATAGCTCTGCGATGTACGCCAGTAAGCGCAAGCTTCTGGCTAGTGTTGCTACGTCCATACTTAGGTATGGCGGCCCGGCGTGGGGCACCGCGCTAAGTACTAAATGCTACCGACGGAAGCTGGAAAGTACTTATAGGCTTATGTGCCTGAGGGTTGCGAGCGCATACCGTACCGTGTCACACGACGCTCTCTGCGTCATTACTGGTATGGTGCCTATCAGCATTCTTATCAGTGAGGACATGGAGTGCTTCGAAATGCGCGGCACAAGAGGCATACGCAGGACTGCCAGGATGGCCTCTATGGTCAAATGGCAGCGCGCGTGGGACAGTTCCACTAAAGGGAGGTGGACCCATAGGTTGATACCGAGGGTAGATAGTTGGATTAATAGGCGCCATGGGGAAGTTACATTCCACCTGACACAGGTCCTTACAGGTCATGGTTGCTTCCGACAGTATCTACACCGTTTCGGGCATGCGGATTCTCCCGAATGCCCAGCGTGCAATGGTTTAGAGGAAACGGCGGAACACGTTTTGTTCGTGTGCCCGCGTTTTCGCACAATGCGTGACCGCATGCTTGCCACATGCGGGGAGGACACAAACCCGGACAACTTGGTCCAGAGGATGTGTAGGGATGAGTTTGGCTGGAACGCCGTGCTACCGTGATGGTGCAGGCTACGCAGCTAACCTTGTGGGCGCGATGTGCACTAGCCCCTCTCTGAAGCAATACCTTCTTGGTGGTTCCGGAGAGACGTAGGGTTTGGCGACCATAGGAATGGTTTAGTGGGTACGAGGAGAGAGTAGTCCTGGATTTTACTTTTGTTGTAGAAGACGGCCTGTCAGACCTACACTACCCTAACCTTCTGTTAGGGTGTCTGTTGAGCAGATTATCCCCCTATGGTTTAGAAGGAAAAAAAAACACAACGACAGCAGAAGAGTTTGATGAACTATTCAAAATAGCAAAAACTATATCTGGCACACAAAAACTTCATTCTTTTGTACCGATCGCTCATAATAAAATCATGGCCAAAACATATTCCAACTCTAATGAAGAACCAAAGGTTTTCAAATTGTTCGATTAAATTAATAAAAATATATGAATATTTAACTAGGAATAAGAACATAGTGTAATGCCACAAAACATTAGAGAAAAAAAAATAAAAAATAAATATATAAAAAAAAGTTTTTTTTTTAATATGCGTTTATTCGAAATCTCCACAATGAAATTATGCGCCTACCATTGAGCGTCAACAAAATTCAGTTCGATCATTCAAAATTCGCATTAAAAAAATCCTGCTTTTGTGCAATAAAAATACAATCTCTATATTGATTAACTGTTTATCACTTCCGACAATTCTACAACAGTCCACAATATATCACATATATATTATAATTTTGAGTTACATTAATATAAAAGTTAGAGAAAATATACGCCCTTTTCAAATGTTAGTCCAGATAAATGTTAGGGTTTTTTGCAATATTGATTTTAATTTTTAAAACCTTTTTTTTTCAGTGTAGAAAGTAGTTTTATATTTTTTGATATTTTTCTAAAAAACTTCATGAAATTTCACGATACTCCGCCATACAACACTTTTTTGTAGCTCTTGTCATTTTTGAGTTACATCGATTTAAAAAAAAATCAATGAAAAACAATTAGGCCCTTTTCAAAAGTTACTCTTGAAAAATTTCGAAAAATTCCGTATTGTTTATGTCCACCAAGTTTCATTCGATTCTGAGAGGGTGCTGCCAACCGTTGGTCGAGTTGGCGCGAAATTCGTCAATATTGGTTTTGTTCAGATTTAGATGCAAAAGTTAAATAAAATATTGGAACTGATTTAAGAGCTATCAATAAATGCAATACATTAAATCTTTTATGATATTTAATTATTTTTTTGCGCATTCCACAACAGTTTATTATTTTTTTCAATTAGAACATTTCCACAAATTTGTCTTATGGACAAGTTGATCTGACGTCAAATGTTATTTTGCCGGAATATGATCAATATTCATCAAAGATTTTCTCTTCTTTGAAACATAGGCTTCTTTTCAGCCTTCAATAACATGATCACTTTAAATCATATTTTTTTTGCCAAATAGCAAAATTACCCGGAAATGTTGATCACACACATAAGTCAATCGAAGACCATAAACAATAAAGTAAATAACTTTGTCGTGCGTGATATTTTTGATCAACGCTTCATCATGAATAACCTTTTGGAAGCAATGAATAAAATGCACAGAAATAATTAATTAAGTAAAGTGAAAAATTAGCAGAAGTTAAAATACACATTAATAAGAAAAACCTAAGTGACGGTTTTACCTATACCATTAGCCTGGCTGTCACTTTCCGAAAGTCAGTACCCGGAATGTCTCATTATTAGGCCGAATATCACTAGACTAAATATTAGGAAAAACTTGTTCTTGGGGAAATTAATTCTAATAATCCCAGAAAAGTTTTTTCCTTCTTTCATTTATCTGTTGTTCATTCTGGATGAACTTCCTAGCTTATTTGCGCCATTTCTAACCAATATAATCCCTTATCGCCATGAATGTAACATGTGAGTTTAGCATATCTGGGCTTATGGTACATATTACGGCTAGTGGCGCTCGGACTACTGTTATGGAATCTTAGTATCATTGGCATTAGGGCATTTATTTGCAGGCCATTTTGTCGAAGGTCATTTGGCCAAAGGTCATTTTTTGTTTTATCCTTTTATACTGTTACTAGCTGTCCCGGCAAACGTCGTACTGCCTCCCTACTGTGTTTTTGACAGAACAGTCAGTAGAAAAATGCCCTGAAAAATGAAGTTTCAATTTTTCCCGTTTTCATTGCTTTCCCGGTCGATTTTCATTATTATTTTTCCGCACGAACACGTCGGAGCCCTGCAAGAATGCAACAGTGAAAGAATGAAGTATATCCGTTGACCCGTTCCCGAGCGTATTCGTGACATACAAACACCATTCTATTTTTATTTATATAGATTATAATTGTTGAAGATGGAGCTACTGTATTTTACCCATGAATCTTTCCTCTTTTGAATGGCTTAGGGACAAAACGTCGAAAGACAAAAGGTCGAATGCCAAAACGTCGAAAGGGACAAAACGTCGAGAGGACAAAACGTCGAAAAAGAGTAATCTAAGCAAATAGTGAGTTATTTATTACACAGCGTAACAAAAAATAGCTTTTGGTCTGTCTCAAGAGCAAACTTATGTGTCTCTGACAGATTTTGGGCCACTGAATCCGAATCTGGGCTCAGATTTGCTCCAACACGTCACAATTTTGAGCTATACCTCAATTTATAGGGCAAAATATGCGATTTTGGGCTTCTTTGACTGCAAGTTATTAAGCATGGAACTATTTTTTTTAACAACCAAAAGGTTAAATGGTCAATTAACATCTAAATTACCGACTCATGCAAAATATTTCGTTTTACCAAATCAAATTTGATAGTTTTAAGCGATTTATGTTAGGTACGATATTTCCCATACAAGTCACCCTCCAAAAGTTGCATGCAAGTTTTCATACTAACGTAAAATGCTTAAATCTATGAAATTTGATTAGGTAAAACGAAATATTTTGCATGAGTCGTAAATTTAGATGTTAATTGACCAATTAACCTTTTGATTGCATAAAAAAAATATTTCCATGCTCAATGGCTTGCAGTCAAAAAAGCCCAGAATCGCATATTTTGCCCTATAAATTGAGGTATAGTTCAAAATTGTGACGTGTTGGAGCAAATCTGAGCCCGGATTCGGGTTCAGCGGCTCAAAATCCTTCGGAGACACATAAGTTTGCTTTTGAGACAAAAAAATGTTGCGCTGTGTTATTTTAAAAGGATACTCATTCTTTCACTTGAATCTGCCAACTTGTTCAGAGGGGAGCCTTCCTGAGGCTCCCTGAAATAACACCTCAGGGTGCGCATGTTTCTTGAACAGTACTTCGCGGGTATATAATATAAACTGTCGTTTATAAAAACTCACATCACGTCACGTTAAGTGTAACATTATTTATTCCCGGACTTTCCCGGCCTGTTCTTTTCTTTCTTCTTTGGAGCCCCAAAAATGAACTGATGTTGAAAGTGTCATCAAATCTTATGTGCGTCCTGACCAAGGTGCTGCTCTAGGACTTTGTGACGCATCTGCAATCTGCATACATGCGTTGATGCGCGAAAATAGGCGCCACAATGAAGTGGGATATTTTGGCATCGGACATTAAGATTTTGGATTTTCCGGTAATCCACGGTGACCGAATGGGTTCCCCTTTTCAATTGAGGGTGAGTTTCTGAATCAAATCAGCCCAAAAATGGTAGAAACATGACCATTTCAATTTACCAGGTCCCAGGGTACCATGTTGGCATGTTGGCATTCTGCGGGTGCATTTCTTGCTCAAGCTGCGTTTACTTTGGAGCTCACGTGCATTCCAAATTTTGAACTGAATAATTTTGATCCTAGCGTGCCGTTTTTGAACTTCAACGCAAATTGATCGCGTTCAAATGCAACACTGCGAGTGACACAATGTCAGTAACACCTTCCTCAAATTTTTCAGCATTACGTCATAACTTCCGTTGGCTGGATCTCTGGCACCTTCAGGGTGGCGATGGCGATCATCGGGCGCATTTTTCCTTCAAGGGCGTTTGGTTTTGTTACGGCTGTCCTTCTCCGAAATTCATCCGGTATTTCAGAATATGGTACTAGCACAATAATGCCAAGTATCCACACAATAATCTTTACACAGCTGGTGATTTCAACTCGGGTCTGAAGCACCATAGAGTGCAAAATGAGTCACTGCCCTTCAGCGCTTGGGCAGTGACCCGAGGTAATGAGACATAATGAGTGTGTCCCCGTTAATAAGTTGGTCATCCTGCCATCTTGGTGGATCTACCGTATCGCCACCCCTCTCAGGCTATCAAAAGGATTAAATTGTTCCACACAAAATCTCAAACAAACCACACTGAACTGCAAACACTTACACACTTTTCGACGTTTTGTCCTTTCGGCGTTTTGTCCCTTCGACGTTTTGTCCTTTCGACGTTTTGGCATTCGACGTTTTGGCATTCGACGTTTTGTCTTTCGACGTTTTGTTACCCATTCATGTTGCTTTATCCCAGACAACCAGTAATCATATAAAACGTTGCATAACCCTTTCGTGACGAACCAACACAATTGTGCTGCTGAGCGGTAACAATCTTGCATATTTTTTCATCTGTTTAGACTTTGTTTTAAAAAAAGACACTACACCGTCTTCAGCCAGAGGCTGCACAGACTGAACATTACACATACACGAGACAACGGACAACACACATAACACCCAGTGGCCCAATGGAGAATTTTCCGTTCGACGAAAAGTTTTCCCCGATTGGAGCGGGAATGGAAC
This sequence comes from Aedes albopictus, assembly GCF_035046485.1. Taxonomy (NCBI): domain Eukaryota; kingdom Metazoa; phylum Arthropoda; class Insecta; order Diptera; family Culicidae; genus Aedes; species Aedes albopictus. Next base: position 207,535,849 of record NC_085138.1, read on the forward strand.
CCGCACTCCGAGGCTTACGAAACGCCTAGACGACTGACGCCGCTAACCGCACGGCCACGAAGCCCACCAAATATGATGTAAATTGTTCCACTAATTCAGCCATTACTTATACTTGTATGTGTGAAATAAACTTTTGTTTACGTTGCCTGTCAAATTTACCACAACAAGGTAAACAAAAAGTGGGTAAAAACGGTAAAACATGAAAAAGTTTTATCTGTCGCATATAATTTATTTCCGATTTATCTACGTAGTCAACGCTAAAAATCAAAAGATAAAGAGTAGTACTTTCAAATGAGTAAAAATAATAATTACTTTTTTTTGGGAAATCTAAGAGTTCTGGAGAGCCAAAGTTGAGCAATTTGTATGAAGATTTCACTTTTTTGCGCTCCGTCACGAAAGGGAGAAGATGATAAAGTGGAGGCCATATGCGTACATGCCTCCATTTAAGCGCATGTAAAATGTACGCATATCGCCTCCACTTTATCATCTTATGCAACGTTTTATATGATTACTGGTTATCTGGGATGGTTCTAACATACTCAAGAATTAAATTTAGTAGGTTATTGGGGTCAATATGACCCAAACAGGCTCGCTGAATGCTGAACTACGGCATCGCGGTGAGCCTAGCCTCACATCCTAGGTGGGATAATGTCAAAACATAGTCTTACAATGTATAGGCGTTTAAAAGAAGCAGTTATCTGCAGTTATCCAAATACGATTTGGGGCAACATTCGTCATTTCATAAGAGAATACATTTAAGTATTCATTCAAATATAAAAAATGAATTGATTGAATGAATAAGAAAAATCTACGTGAATAAATGAGACACAATCTTCTAAAAAATGGTGTTTGATTGGATTCTGAGAGGATTACGACCTTCACTGGTTTAGCTTTTGATAACAAAAGGCAATACAAAAAATCATTTGGACATGAAAAAGTTTTTGTTAGAAAAACTTTTTTTCCTTAAAAGTGCCCATCTTGTGGTGTATAGACGGTTAGTAAAGAACATATTTACCTATCTGGAGACAAAATTCATAGATGGTGTTTTTTTGTAAATCGATTTTGAATTTTTGAAAGAGATTTTTTCAGTGTAGGGCTCAATTTGGATTTTTTAAATATTTTTTTCTTGGAACTTCACGTATTTAGTGACAATCACTCATACAACACTTTCTTGTAGGAGTAGCCATTTTTTATTAAACACATTAAAAAAAACGGTAAAAAAGTTAAGCCCTTTTCAAAAGATAGTCTAGATAATGTTTGAAGAAACTAAGTATGCAAAGTGGCATATCTAGTCAAGGTCTACACACCTAGAAAGTTTCATTGTAATCTGAGAGGATGCTGCCAACATTTGTTCGAGTTGGCGCGAAATCCGTCTAATATCAAATCATAAATGCAATCATATAATTGCACTAAGGGCCTGTCCATAAACTACGTAGACTCTTAGGGGGGACGGGAGGGTCTGGCCAAAGTCTACGCTCCATACAAATTTCGAAAATTTTGTATGGACAAAAGTCTACGAGGGGGGAGGGGGGGGGGGTCTGAGATGGCCGAAAAAAGTCTACGTAGTTTATGGACAGCGCCTAATGATACATTCCTAGAAATACTTTACAGAGTTTACTTAAAGATTTAAAACTATTCTAACACTAAATATTTATATTGATTTAAAATAACAGCAAACCGAAAACAAAATTTGAAATCTAATTAACTGATTAACTGATATCAAATGTGATAACAATTTGTTGCTGAATACAAATCATGTTTTCGATTTGCTGTGATTTTGTTGTTGAACTTTGCTCGGGTAACCACGGTGCTGAAGCCTTATTGCATGCAGATGTACGGCGTATTTAGAGCAATCGTGACTTTACATGCAATCTTATGTTAGATTAAACGTGGAAATGGGCAATACTGGTATAATCTTGGTTCAGTCGCATATATCCACATGCCCATTTCCACTTTAAATCAACATTAAGAGTTCACGCAAAGTAATGATTGTTCTAAATAGACCGTATATCTGCATGCAACACGGCTTCAGTACCGTGGTTACTTGGGCTACTCTTTCTAGTTTTACTGTAAGATTTTTTTTGCACCAAAACTGCTTCTTTTGAAATTCTGGACTCAATTTGGATTTATTTTAATATTTTCGTTCTTGAAACTTGACGTATTTAGTGGCCATCACCCATACAACACTTTCTGCTGGAGTAGTCATTTTTTCATTAAACACATTTGAAAAAAAATCGGTAAAAATAGTTGAGGTGATATTTGCGATACACAAGCGTGAAATTTTTTTGAGTTATCAAATAATATTTAATGCTTAATGTTGTGAAGCATTTATTCTTGCTTACAGATAGTTTCTTAAGTTTAGGGAAAATGTTACCCATTATACTTACCATTTAAAATAAACTCACCCCATATTACCCTAAAATTGATGAAACTCATGTCAAAATTAATTGAATATGTCAAAAACATCACAATAGCATACACCAAGAAAAAAGACATGTGAAAATTTGGCGAAATTTTGAAGTTTCAGAATTAATTGCTAAGTGGATCTTTTTTTCTGTCATACCCAATTTTTAAGCAATTTTCCCCAAATTTATCAGAATTCACTTTATTCCTCAAAAACCAAATATTTTTCAACACAGATCACTAAAACAATGTTAAATGGATGTAGTGCATTCATTGAAAGATATATTTCATCATGTTTGCATGTAGTTTTCAAAAGAAACTGTAACCTCTATATGGTGGATCTGTTTTTGTGCCGGTCACTGTAAACATCCTCCTCTCCTCTTCTTGGCGTAACGTCCTCACTGGGACAAAGCCTGCTTCTCAGCTTAGTGTTCTATGAGCACTTCCACAGTTATTAACTGAGAGCTTCCTCTGCCAATGACCATTTTGCATGTGTATATCGTGTGGCAGGCACGAAGATACTCTATGCCCAAGGAACACTGCAAACATAATCGAAGTGATTAACTGCTTTAAGAAATTGAATTATTGAAAAATATTAACCCTCTAATACCCAAATTTTTGATTTTGATCAATCTAAAATCGATTCAAACATGTTTTGGAAGATGATTCTTTTTAATTCTCGATTTTGTGAATTTCAGTTTTTGATTTTTCTAATTTTTATTTTTGAACATCCCCACACTTTTATATTTTTCCTGGAAGCCAATTTGGGGTACGGATTTTTTGAGATGAAAACATTTTGAGATTTCATGATAATTGTTGTAATATTATTATTTTAAATTTTTTACACAGAAAATTTTATTTTCCGTGTAGTTTTATGGAAAATAATTTCTACACGATTCCCTTAAACAATTAAACAAGGATAGTATGATTTGGGAAAAATTTAAAATATGTCAATTGTAGCGATTCAATACAAAATAAACAATTACTTCTAAAAGGTGACTTAAACATAATTTTTTCAATGATTTAAAGAAATGTAAATACGCTTTAAAATACACCTAAAACCATTTTGAGATATACAGAACAGTCCTAAATATTTGCCAAAAATATATAAAAAAAAAGATTTTCCACGACACAAAAAATACAAAAATGCTCAAACTATACCCCGTCTGAAGGCGGGACTGGGTATTAGAGGGTTAAAATTGACGACATTTTTTTTTTTGGTAATAAATCAACTAAATTTTCAGTCATATCTTCAGTTTCAATAAACTTATAGAAAAAAAAATATTCTGGGGAATGATACATTCTCGCAAATGGTACTTGCGGACATTTTTTTATATTCCTTGTTGGGTATATAAGTCGGGCAAATAGTATTCTGGCAAAACAGCTGGTAAGGATGGTATCGCAGCTGAACTCATCAAGATGGGCTGATAGTCAGGATCTGGGGAACCGAACAGCTACCGGAGGAGTGGAAGGAAAGGGTAAGCTGCCCCATTCACAAGAAAGGCGACCATTTAGAATGTGAGAACTTCAGGGCGATCACTATTTTGAATGCTGCCTACAAAGTGCTATCCCAGATCATCTTCCGACGTCTGTCACCTAAAACGAATGAGTTCGTGGGAAGTTATCAGGCTGGCTTCATCGACGGCCGGTCGACAACGGTCCAGATCTTTACCGTACGGCAAATCCTCCAGAAATGCCGTGAATACCAGGTCCCAACACATCACCTGTTCATCGACTTCAAAGCGGCATACGACAGTATCGACCGCGCAGAGCTATGGCGAATCATGGACGAAAACGGTTTTCCTGCTCAACGAGCCGGGCTCAACAGCCGGGGAACGATTTTCACAAAATCCGGTCAATTTGTGTGCTTTGCGGACGACATGGACATTATCGCTAGAACATTTGGAACGGTGGCAGAGCTGTACACCTGCCTGAAACGCGAAGCAGCAAAGGTCGGACTGGTGGTGAATGCCTCAAATACAAAGTACATGCTGGTAGGCGGAACCGAACACGACCGGATCCGTCTGGGTAGTAATGTTACGATAGACGGGGATACTTTCGAGGTGGTGGAGGAATTCGTCTACCTCGGATCCTTACTGACGGCTGACAACAACGTGAGCCGTGAAATTCAGAGGCGCATCATCAGTGGAAGTCGGGCCTATTACGGGCTCCAGAAGAAACTGCGGTCAAAAAGGATTCACCCACGCACCAAATGCGCCATGTACAAAACGCTAAAAAGACCGGTGATCCTCTACGGGCACGAGACATGGACCATGCTCGAGGAGGACCTACAAGTACCTCGGAGTTTTCGAGCGACGCGTGCTAAGAACGATTATCGGCGGTGTGCAGGAGAACGGTGTGTGGCGAAGAAAGATGAACCACGAGCTCGCTGAACTTTACGGCGAACCCTGCATCCAGAAGGTGGCCAAAGCCAGAAGGATACGGTGGGCAGGCCATGTCGCAAGAATGCCGGACAACAACCCTGCAAAGCTGGTGTTTGCAACTGATCCGGTTGGCATAAGAAGGCGTGGAGCGCAGAGAGCACGATGGGCGGACCAGGTGGAGCGTGACTTGGCGAGCATTGGGCGCGACCGAGGATGGAGAGCCGCAGCCACAAACGAGTATTGTGGCGCACTATTGTTGATTATGTCTTGTCTTAATGATGTTGAACAAATAAATGTATGTATGTATGTATATGTACTCTGGCAAATTGTTTTCTGGCGTTTGTCATTCTGGCGAATGGTTTTCTGGCGAATGGTTTTCTGGCAAATATCGCACAATCCGAAAACCTGTTGTACTTTGAGAAAATTTAACATATGAGGGGGTTTTAGAAGCAAAGGGGTGTAAGTGTCAAAAACCCTCTTTCGAAATGACGATTAAAGTTTCAAAATCGACCCAATTTTCAACGATTTATTTTAATTTTTCTAATCATCGTAAAAATAATCTTAAAAAATTCCTGAAAGCTTGAAATCTTACGAATTTTTGAAACGCTCAGCTCAAAATCGACAAAATGGTCACTTACACCCCTTTGATTCTCTAATATGTGTATATATATTAGAGTGGGTCAACGTTGTACGGAGAAAAATAAAATTTGATCGCACCAACCCGGAACAAAGCTTTTTCAATCTATATTTGCGCCCAAAACAACTGTGAAAATTTTGGAAACGATTGGTTAGGTCCCCGTATACCAAATTGCGATTGAAATATATATGGAATTTAGTATAGAAAAACGTCCTTTTTTGCATTTTCCTCATAAGTTGAAATTTTTTGTCTAAAACTATGTATCCGATAATAGTCAAGTAAAGTCTAGGATATGCTGAAAAACTTTACCGAAGACCGCAAAGTGATTCGAGCTTGTGAAAAAAGTTATACGCTTGTTAAGTTTGGCAAAAAATTGAGATTTTATTATTGATGTTCTTTCTGCATATTATAAATGTTAAGCACCATCAGACGATCTGCACGTAATTACTTTGTGCAGATCGGATCGGAAGTGTCGGATCAAGGCTATACTTCAACGTAATTAGTTAGATCGGTTTAGACAGAAATGTTCAATTTATGGGAAAAATGCAAAAAATCACGTTTCCCCGAATTCCATACAAATTTCAACCGCAATGCGGAATACGGGGACGCAACCAATCGCTCCCAAATTTTGCACAGTTGTTCTAGACGCCAAAAGGAATCTGAAAAGCCTTGTTCCAAAAAAAAATGACTTTGTTGACCCAGTCTATTCTATCTCTATATATATATATATATGGTTGCTTTGTTTATAAGAAAAAAAAAGTTATGAAAATGAGCTAAAAAAGTATGAATAATCTATATAAATAAAAATGGAATGGTGTTTGTATATCACGAATAGGGCCGGGAACGGGTCAACGGATCTACACCATTCTTTCAGTGTTTCATACGTGCAGGGCTTCGACGAGAAAGTTTGAAATTCCATTTTGCGGGGCAGTTTTCTTCAGAACTGCCTGTCAAAAACACAGTAGGCAGGCAGAACGACGTTTGCCGGGGCAGCTAGTGGTAAAATATTAATTTTTTATGTGCTGGAAAGAAAATCAACACGATCTAAATGAAATCAATCTAGAGTGCGGTGCTTAAATGAGCTCAGAAGCTGTCAAATCACCAAAAGATTGGCAAGACAAAGCTGTCAAATCTCCAAAAGATTGGCAAGACAAAGTTTGCCGGGACAGCTAGTTTTAGCAAATAATTGTTTATTACGGTAAAACGGTAAAACAATGAAGCAATATCAATTTGTAGAAGTAGGGAATCGCGCCACTTGGGAGGTTGCTTCTATATTCGTCTGTTTTCCACTATAACTCAGTCAAATTTGAACCAATTGAAACAACTTTTGGAATGTGGTGAGATAGCTATAGTATCTACCCGTGTACAACATTTCAAGTCAATTGGTACAAAATTGACTGAGTTAAAGTAGAAAACAGACGAATATAGAAGCCACCGCCCAAGTGGCGCGATACCCTATAAGCTAATTTAGGCTGACACAAATTTCGATTCTCTCTTATGTCACCCCCTCCCCCCTCGGAAAATTTTTGTCGGAAATCGTGATTTTGAGGGGGGACACAAATAATTATTATCGAAATTTAAAAAATTTAAAGTGAAATTAGAGTCGTCGAGAAAATTTCTTAACAAATCCGCTGAATTTGACGATTTTGCCTAATTGTTTGGGTAATTTTTCATCAAATACATTTATTATTTATCACAACCCCCCCCCCCCCCCTTGGCGAGTCAACGAGCTAAGTGACAAAAGAAGAAATTGAGATTTGTTCCGGCCTTATAGGGAATCTTAACAAATTGAAAAACCATTCCGTTACCTGTTCCATAGATAGTGTATTGCGATTCGTGATTACCATTCTGCCCATTGGCCATTTGGCCCAATGGACATCGGCCAGCAGTCTTTTCACCGTACAAGGTATTTGTGGACCTATGCACCTAGAGACTAGATACATCGAAGTGATTAACTGCTTTAAGAAATGGAATTATTGTAAAATAATAAAATTGACGACATTTTTTTGGTGATAAATCCACTAAATTTCCAGTCATATCTTCAGTATCAATTAATTTATAGAAAAAAAAAATATTCTGGGAAATGGTACATTCTGGCAAATGGTACTTTCGGGCAAATAGTATTCTGGCGAATGGTTTTCTGACGAACGGTTTTCTGGCAAATATCGCACAATCCGAAAACCTGCTGTACTTCGAGAAAATTTAATAGGTATATGAGGGGGTTTTAGAAGCAAAGAAGTGTGAGTGACAAAAACCCACTTTCGAGTAAATGATGATTAAAGTTTTTCACCATTTTTTCATCCCATACACAATATATAGAGTTTCAAAATCGACCCAATTTTCAACGATTTATTGTAATTTTTCTAATCATCGTAAAAAAAATCTTTAAAAATCCTGAAATCTGAAGATTTTTTTTGAAACGCTCAGCTCAAAATTGACGAAATGGTCACCCAAGTAACAATCTTAATTCTATTTGGTTTTATTTGTTTTTATGATAGTTTTATCGGAACATTGCATATTCTAGTTGATCTTATCGGAGTCTCAGCTGAGCACAACTATCCTTCGTCAATATGTGGTTTTAAAAACACCTCCAAGAATACTTGAGGTTCAGTTCATAAAACCATAAACACAACAAGAACTGTTGAACTTATTCTCAGTTTTATAAGGTTCTTGTAGTTATCTTCAATCATCCGTTCTTGATCAAGAGTAACTGTTCTCGCATAAAAACAGTTTGGTACATGAAAAATACAAGAAAAAACTCAAGCATCAGATTTTGATTCTCATCGTTCCATTATTGCTGCCAATCAAGAACACCTACCCGGAAACCCAACCGCAACGCGGTGCAGTGCCAAGTTCCTCCGGTTGCAGCATTCGAAATGAGATAGGTATGGTCATCTAGGACATCGTTTCCCGTGCAATCGGGGTTCCAATCATCGATCTTCAAAATCAACAACTACTTACCTGTTGGAAGTGCTGGCCGGAGGAACGAGGCACTGCACCGCATCAAGGCCGGTTATCGAAAAAGGTCTGCCTGGTTGGCAACGGTACCGGGCTGATAAATAAATTCATCGGACGAGATTCAGAAAATCCACCGCGGTGCGATAATTTATTGTTTGTTTACAATTTGGCGTACATGTTTTATGACGTTCTTGGCGGAGTTTGCATAAACCTATATCAAGAACGTTATAAAACTGAGTACTCTTGAGAAATACTTCTTACCCTTGCATAAGATGAAATAAATTTAAGGCGTTCTGGATGGAGGCCAACCAGGCTGCATTGAGAACGTTATAAATCCTAGTATTCTTGAGTTATGCTTTTAGCTCTGGCATGAGTTGAAAGAAATTTAAGACGATCTTATGGTGATGTTGATTAAAACCATCGATGATGAACCGACCACCGGCCTAGATTTCAATGGAAGCCATGTTGAGAAAACTCATGAGCAATGTTCGCATGACCAGGAATAATATTTTTAAATATTTTATTAGTGCGTTATAATGGAAGCGCGATGCAATTTTTGGAAGTATCTTGCAACATTTATACGATGAATTTCGCTTGGCATTTGGCATCCTTGTTACACCACGGAAATATTTCCAATTTGTGTAATAAATTAATCCCGATTACAATAATGTGTCATTTTCATTAGGGGTATTCACTAAACAGATTAAATTGCTGCGTAAGCCATGATTTTCTGCTTATTTGAAATGTTTCATGATTTTGAGAATGAAATATTCAAAGATTGCCTTGGTGATCGCGAGGTTTAATCAGTTTAATCAGTTTACGCTGTTGAGTGAATCCCCCTATTGTGTTTTTAATTTCAATTTAATTCATCAAACTTTTCTGTCGACATAAAAGCTGCATCAGCAATAACACTGACAAATTTATTAACGTTTTATCGTGCACTTGAAGAATTCTACAAGGAGAGAGCAATTCGCTTTGAGGACAACTTGGGAAGTACAACAAGTTTTAAGAGAAATTTAAAAACAACTCTCCAAGAGCATCTTAGGATGGGCCTCTTTGGTCTTATGGCGGGTTTATGGTTGAGTTGATGTCGTGTTGCAGAGCAATTTGGTTTATGCATGGTTTTAAAGAACAGGTGTTGAAGAATACTTCAAAAGCATTATAAAATTAATTTTGTTACTTGTGGCACTTACACCCCTTTGCTTTTGGGCCACCCAAGTAACACACTTGTAACCGAAGAGTCACGGCGGCGCAGGTTTTTGTTGCGCAGAAGTCACTGTGACTTACTTCTAACAAATAAACACTTACTTGCTAGAAGTAAGTCACAGTGACTTCTGCGCAACAAAAACCTGCGCCGCCGTGACGCTTCGGTGACATATATATATATATATATATATATATATATATATATATATATATATATATATATATATATATATATATATATATATATATATATATATATATATATATATATATATATATATATATATATATATATATATATGACACATTCTACAGGCCCCGTATCATCAATACCTATTTTTCAATGTTGAGTTATGGCATATTTGATATTTTTATCACATTCTACATTACATTTGCCATCCAAAAATGTATTCGATATGATATTAGTATGACAATAAATATAAATTAAACAAGGATTAAGACTAACATTAAAATCGTGATTTTAAGTCATTTAGGCACACTTTTCGTAAAAACTGTCGTATTTTAAACATCAACAAACTGATTTTTCAAAAGTCTTCCATCATTTGTGGATAAATGTATGTAGATTTTCTAGCATAAAAAGATTTTTAATCGGAAGACTTTACAACTCTGAAATATGGCTGATCATAGTATGGGTTTTTATTGCGTTGTAACGTCACGAAAAATCAACATTTTTCAATTTTATTCTAATACGTAAATCGTTACAAATATGAAATTTTGTATGCTCTTTGTACTCGAAAAGATCTTTCAAATGAGACTAAAAGAAAGAAAATTGGTTCACGGAAGCCTGAGTTTCACCTGGTTGAAGTTTGCGTTGTAACGTCACGAAAAAAAGTTCTGTGGAAAAGACCAAATCTTTCTGGCTTGGACGGCTTCTGAATTGAACAAACGTAGTTCTATATTCAAAACAGTTTCGTTATCGTTGTGTATGAGCTTTTTTTCAAGATATCGTTTATAAATTGCGTACCATTAACCGTTCATAAACTACGTAGACTTTTGAAGGACGGGGGATGGTGTTTGGTCAAAATCGACGATGTAATTGTACTGTGATATTGTAAAATTTTTTAATCGTAATCAAATACCACTCAAACCGAAAGTTTCTGTGATACCAGTAGCCAACAGACGAAACACTTGCGGAATTACAAAGTTATTAAGTTGGTCAAAGACTTACAGTTGATGGATAGTTGGATTTAAAGTTCCACCAACGGGCGGCGCTAGAGAACTTACAAATTTTAAATTTCGTACATCTTAGGATCCCTATTATATAGAAATACGATTTCTTCGGCAAAGTTGTTTGGTAAGTAAAGGACTTGCAGTTGATTTACCAATAGATGCGAGATATTGCCACTAGAAGACGTTAGTTTCCATTTTGCAAAAACAGGAAAGGGATTAGAATTTCATGAAAAGTATTCTACAAGCTGCAACTTTTTTCACTTTGGACACATTGTATTCAAATCAAATAGCAATCAAAGATCAATATATAATACTTAACTTTCAAAATTTAATTTGATTTGATTCACTTATTCCTAAGATATAAGAGTAGAACAACAGTCAAAAATATGATTCTGCTTAAAGCGCTCCATATTTGTGTAGAGCTAACCAATTAAGTCCAAGATGAGGAACTATGGGTCAAAATTTGAGATTTTTTTTTATATTTTTTTATAAAACGTTACGGCTTGTTGAATGTGTTTTGGGTAATTAATAAAATTGGCATGCTTTTGAAAATTTGCAACTACCACCACTGTATGGCAGAAATTAATACCATACGGCTATTAAACTGAAAGTCCTTGATCTAACAAACAACTTTAATGAAGCAACCATCTTTCCAAATTATCACGATCCTGAGATAAGTAAAACTAAAAATGTGTATGCCCTCTAGCGCCTCCTAGTGGAAGGATTTGAAATCATACGTCCCATCAATTGAAAGTTCTTGAAGCCAAACAATTTTGTCGAGGACACCAACTGTCTAAATAGTTAGGATCTTGAAATATATGGAATGGATATTACGTCAGTGTTATATCTATTTTTGATATAACAAGAATCACCGACAAACAGACGTAACACCTACGAAATTGAAACTCATATATCTCAGGACTCTAATTATTTACTTAGACTTTAGACTTTCAGAATATTGATGTCTTTGGAAAAATTGTTTATCTTGTCAAGAATTTTCAGTTTAAAAGCCGTTTGGTTCAAGTTTCTAACTGACTAGTGATAGTTGAAATTTTGAAAAATCATGCACTTTATATTTATTAAAAAAATATTCAACATTTTATAAAGTGCCCAAAAATTTTGTCAAAAAAATAATTTCTCAATTAGTCAAAATTTGTTGAAAACTTTTTAAGAAATTCTAATCGTTTGTAAAATATTGTAAACTTTTAATTAGCGTCGCCCAGTGTGTCAGAATCCCACATCCAATAGTAAATCAGCTGTAAGTTTTTGACTTATCAAACAAAATTGCCAAAGACACTAACTCTCTAAGTAATTATGACTCTGACATATACAGGATGTTTTTTTTTGTCAGAATTAGGTCTATTTGTCTCCGGAATCACAGAAATTGATGCCCCTAAGTGGTATGCAGATCCTCAGGTATGTCTTGGGTTCAATAACTGCTCGCACATCTTAAAGCGTTTCTAATTGAATCAATGACATTGCATAAATTATTGAAAAAATGTTTAATTCGACGGCATGATTAGTTTTATGCTGCAAAATCTAAATATCTGGCGGTGCGAAGTAATGAATATCAACGGTTTAGTCTTTGAGACAAAATTAAATGAATATGGGTGGTACTAGGCCGAAGATGGGTACCATCAACCTTCATAAAGGAGTTTTCATACTGCTGATAGCAATAACTTGGCGCTCCGAGCCATTTATCACAAAACGGATTTTCATTAGAATAAAGTCGCTCTGCTCCAAGAGTGAAATAAAAGTGAAAATAATGTAATAATATATTCACAAATTCGGGCAATTTTGGCTGATTATTCTGATTTAATTTAAACAAGTTTTTCTAATGAAAAAATTATGTTAAACAGGTCAAACATATCGGAAATTTTACAAGGAATCTGAATGTGACAAAATATCATGAGGTTTACAATCGTTTTTATGAATTATAGTGAAAAATCTGACTACAAATGCGTAGAAACTTTGTAACGTCACGGTAGAATGTGTCTTATCTCGACGGCGTGATGAGTTATATGCTAAAAATTTTAAATATCTGGCGGTGTAAAATAATGGATCTCAGCGCGTTAGTCTTTGGAACAAAACTAGAAGAATATGGGTGATACTAAAGCGAAGATGTGTACCGGTGTCATTAACCTTCGTGGAGGAGTATTCATACTACTGATAGCAATAACTTGGCCCTCCGAGCCATTTATCACAAAACGGATTTCCAATAGAACTAAGTCCCCCTTGAAGCAGTGAAGATAATGCAATGATGTATGCACAAATTCAGGTAAATTTGGCTGATTATTCTGATTCTAACATGATGTGCATTTTCATGACGTTACAACGCGAGCAGAACCCTGTTTGAAACTGAACGGGCGTTGTAACGTCACGAAATGTAAAAGTCGATTATCCAAAAACAAATCCGAAATTTAAATGTTTTATTCCATTGAATTAAAGAACAAACCAATAAATTTCAATGGTGGAAATAAAATCAGAATATCATAAAAATCCGAGCAGATTTTTTAAGATGTTGGTAGCGCGGTAGAGAGGGTCGGATTCTAGCGCGTTGTAACGTCACGCTACAAATACGCATTTTAAACACGTTTTTCTAATGAAAACTAAATGTTCAATAGGCCAAATATATCAGAAATTTTACAAGGAATCCGATTATGAAAAAACATTTTAAGGTTTACGCTCGTTTTCATGAGTAATAGTGGAAAATCTGACTACGAATGCGTCAAAACGTTGTAACGTCACGGTAGAATGTGTCATATATATATTTGCCACACATTATACAGGGTTTTAGGTTCCTGAGTGCAAACTTTTTAAAGGATGATAAAGGACCATAAATGGTGAAAAAAAATTGTTCTACGCATATGGTCAAATCTCAACCGTTACGTAGTTATTGAACTCCCCATGTTTTTGACTCTTATTGCCTTAACTGGCTATAACTTTAAAATGGTCATACTTATCGCAGTTTTTTTACCCTTATTCGAGAGATTATTGAATTTTGTATCAAATGACATCTTTGAATCGATTGGTTTAGTTAAAAAACTATATTTTCTAGAGCAAAATAGCTAAAAATAGCGTGTTTCAATTTGTTTATGTCAATTATCTTTGAAACATGCGTAATAAATTAAAATTCTTGCTTTGGCAAAGTTGTGACCCCTGTTCCACTCTACAATTCGTTCTTTGACGCCAAACTTCTAACTCTTATCGTTTTCTTGCAATTTTCATTTAAATGTGCGGCACAGTGCGCAAAAACGTGCTTACCATGACGATTGCAAATTAATGATCTGAAATGCGACGTTTAAAACGAAATTGCAAGAAAACGATAAGAGATAGGAGTTTAATGTCAAAGAACGAAATGTAGAGTGGAGCAGGGGCCACAACTTCTCCAAAGAAAGAATTTTAAATTATGACGCATTTTTTAAAGATAATTGACAAAAACAAATTAAAACACACAACTTTTAAGTTATTTGCTCTAGAAAACTTAGTTATTTAACTAATTCAATCGGTTCAAAGATGCCATTTGATAGAAAATTCAATAATCTTTCGAATAAGGGTAAAAAAAACTGCGATAAGTTTGACCATTTTAAAGTTATAGCCAGTTAAGGCAATAAGAGTCAAAAACATGGGGTGTTCAATAACTACGTAACGGTTGAGATTTGACCATATGCGTAGAACAATTTTTTTCACCATTTATGGTCCTCTATCACCCTTTAAAAAGTTTGCACTCAGGAACCTAACACCCTGTATATATGATTCTATGACAATTCCCGGAAAATCATTTTCCGGAAATACATTTTCCGGAAAACATTTCTCGGAATGACCCGTTTTCCGGAAACCCATTTTCCGGAATGTCCCATTTTCCGGAATCCCATATTCCGGAATGAAACATTTTCCGGAAAACTGTTGTCGTTATTCCCAGACTCATTAAATTTCATCCTTTTTATGAAATGCACAATAATTGACTTATTTTGGTTGGTATTCGTTCAAGAACTTAAACAGGGCTTTCAGCGTTATTTCTAAATTTTCGACAAAACATCTTGAATGAATAGCCATTGTTTAATGAAGGAAAATGTTCAATGACAATTCTGGCAGCTGTAATTCCAAAAGATAACATTCGAAAGAAAACAAAAGAAAGGAATAATATCTAATAAAATGGTAGCGGTTGCATTTTGCGTATAGTTTGTAACCAGTATACCCTTGGTCCAAAGTTTCTTACTATTTACGAGCTCTATAGGTGGGTTGCAGATAAGTCAATATTGGCTCAAGAAATGAAAAAGTCGGCTCATCTTTTGACAACGCTTCTGAAACCTACACATAAGACGCGAACAAAAAAAACAAAAATAAAACGTTGAAATGAAAAAATAAATGAGAGACGAAATGGCAAATTTTAAAAATGGGGAAGTCAATGATTGACTATATCAAAGAAGAGTATACTGTATTAAATTTATCTGTAGGTCTCTCCCTCTTATACCCTCTTATTTTTTTTCTCTAATATGTTTTTTTTTTCCTTTTTAAACTAAACCTTTGAAACTGTAAATATCACGAAACCATCTTCAAGTTTTTGCCTAACGACTGGGTGTGACTTATTAGGCCGAAAATACATTGGGACACATTATAACTAAGCCAAATTGTCATTAGGCTAGATTGGAACGAAAGCGATCGAAAAACAGGCCTCGAAAGAACAGCCCATTGCTAGAAGAAGGGAAAATCTCTAAATGTGCAATTGACAGTTTGGCAATTAAACAACTCTGTAACAGTCTAACTTGAAAGAACAACACATTTGTAAGAAAAGGATCAGATAGAGTTAATTGGGTTCTTTAGGGGTATCCAGATAATTTCATAATCGGATTCTCCGTCCAAAAATTAGTCTAAATCCAAAAATTCATAATTTTTGGTGGCCGGGAACTATTTTTAAAATGCATTTAAAGTTTGTATGGGGAAATTTTTTTATTCGGGGCGAACTGTCATTTTATCAATTGAACTGTCATTCTATCCACGGAAATTAAATTTGTTTTGTTTATTTATCCATCAAAACAAAGTAAGGGGTCGTCCATAAATGACGTAGCTTTTTTATAGCGATTTTAAATACCCCCCTCCCCCCTCGTAGCATTTCGTCACATATTCAGATACCCCCCTTCTATAAATGACGTAGCTTCTTGGACACCCCTCCCCCCCTAAACGAATTTCATGTCAAAAAACCAAAAAAAAAAACAAATTAAACTCTGATTTCAATTCTTACTTCTATATGTAGAATATTATGAAAAAAAAACATTGCCGACTGCCCGGATCATATCGCCGACATCAAGACCATAGCTGCAACCAGTGGAGATTATCACCAAAGCTAATGAATCAATAAACCACCCATCGTTCTGGTTGATGCCGAAGAACAGGAAATTGATGCTCCCAATATAGTTAAATACCATATTAGCCTAAGCTCTTCCGAAGATATTAGTTTGCTCACTAACAAATCTCTTCAGAATATCACATTGGTTTCATTTGAATAAAATTCACCACGACATTTGAAGGACCCTGCAGAAGTTTCTTCTAAAATTCTTGCAGCAGTTCATTTTGGAATTCCTCAAGGAGTTTCTTTTGGGATTCCCGTTTTTGAGATTTTTTTCCCTTTTTAATTCCTTCAGGACTTCCTTCTGGGATATCTCCAAGAATTTCCTTTGGGATTCCATTTGAAAATTCCTCCTTATTGTATTCCTTCAGGGGGTCCTTCAGAGATCCCTGCAATATTTCCTTCCGGATTTCCTTCTTAGATCCTTCCAAAAGTTCTTTCTGAGATTTCACCAGAAGTTTGTTTCCTAATGTTTTTTCTGAAAGTTTGTCCATGATTTCCTTCAAGAGTTCTTTCAAGGTTTTCTTCTCCTCTCTTCCACCAGTAGTTTCTTCAGGCAAGATCCCATCAGAATTTTTTCTGTGTTTCTCAAAGAAGTTTCTTTCGGTATTCCTCCAGGAGTTCCTTCTTGATTTCCTTCTGGAATTCACTCAGATATTCATTCCGAGATCTCGGCAGGAAATCCCACCGACATTACTTAAGAGCCCTCCCAGGAATTGCTTCTGGGATTCCTCCAGAAGTTCTTTTTCGTATTCCTTCAGGAATTCCTTCCTGGATTCTTCTGGTATTCCCTGAGGACTTCCTTCTAGGATTTATTCAGGATTTTTTTTCCCGGGACTATACCAGGAACTTTTTCCGGCATTCCTCCATTCTCTTAGTATTCCGCGAGGAATCCCTTTACGGATTCCTTCCATTGTTCCTTCTGGAATTCCTCCAGGATTTTCTTTCTTAGATTCCACCAGGAGTTATATCCAGATAATCTTCCGGTATTTCCCAAAAGTTACATTCGGGATTCCTTCAGAGATTTCTTCCGGGATTCTTTCACAAATTTCTTCCGTGTTTTCTTCAGAAGTTGAATCAGGAGTTCCCTTCTGAGAATCAACAAATATCTTCTTCTGAGACTCTTTCACGAGTTTATTCAAGATTTCTCCGAATGCTCCATCTAGAATTACTCAAGGAACTCCTCACGGAGTTTCTTTTGAAATTTCTTTATAATTTCCTTTCCAAATTCCTCCAGGAGTTCCTTTTGAAATTCTTCTAAAAGTTCCTTCTGAGACTTCTCCAGATCCTTTTGTAATGTTTTCAGAAGTTTTTATTTCTGGGATTCTCAGTAGGAATTTCTGTGAAAATGTTATCCTTCTCCTGTTGGGGAAACCTATAAAGAACACCATGAGAAATTCCTTACAAAGCTGCTAGAGGAGCTGCTTATGAAATTATTGGAGGAATTCTTCGAGGAAGTCCTGTAGAAAGGAGCTCCTGGAAAAAATGCCAAAACTTAGAAAAATTTTCCTTTGCAAACTTAGCAGTGTGCAGTGCTCTATAGCAAGCAGGTCGTGGGAAGCATTTGAGCGAAATTGAGGCTACCTTCAATCTCCATAATGAATTAACTACATCGGCTGTTTTCCTACTCTCCGCATCGACCAATGTGGCGCTAGCTTCTATGCGCGAAAAATCGCTAAAAGTAAATCACAAAAATATTGTATGGCGAATAGCATCTAAAGGCAAATTTATCGAAATGGAATATATTATTCGAAAAAATATTTGGTAGTGGTTGTGCACAATGGTGACTACTATTAAGCCTACCAAATATTTTTTCAGTAAAAGCTTCCTATTTCAAGTAATTCAAGTTTAGATGCTTTTCACCATACAAAATAAAATAGATTTACTCTTGCTGATCAACAGTAGGTGTGCGCCAAGCGGGTAGTCCATTGGTTATTTACATTGATCTGAATGAAAAAATAAATAATTAAAGCAATATATTTTATTTTATTTTGATTTACTGAATAATGATACTTGTTGCAAGTAAAAATTTTATTAATTCTGAAATACTTTTTTCAATAGGCTGAGTAGAAAGCTACGTAGCATATCATAAACCCCTGCCCCCTTATCGTCACACTTCGTCACAAAATCACAAACACCCCCCTCCCCCTGAAAAGCTACGTCATTTATGGACGCCCCCTAACTGAATCGCAATAAAATCACGTTATACTCAGAAAAATGAGCTCTTTCGATTAGGCTGAAGAAAATAGAAATATTTTATTCACTAAACAACCCAATTGTTTGGCCGCCAATCAAATACGCAACGTTGTAACTAGAAAGAACAGCCTATTAAATAAAGAAGGGCAAATCTCCTACATAGAATGCAAAAAGTGCCAATAAAACACATGTTGGTAACCATGTGATTTATTGGCACTTGCTGCTTTCTATATAGGAGATTTGCCCTTCTTTAATTAATAGGCTGTTCTTTCTAGTTACAACGTTGCGTATTTGATAGCTGGCCAAACTATTAACTTTACCTTATATTTTTTGTTCTCTGAAAAATGTGTTGTTTTTTTTTCAGGTCTAAAGAACAACCCATTTTTAATTCCTTCCAGAAAGAATTAATAAATTGGGTGCGAATCAATTCTGTAACGTTACATGGTTGGAAAGAACAGACTGTGAATTGAAGAAGGGCAAATTTCCTATGCTGTTAGCAGTTCAACTATATAAATGCACCTAGAACAGCCTTTGAAGAAAAGGAAGAACATTTTATTATTGAAAAGCCAGTCAATATAAATCCATTCGGCTCAACGATGCTGGCTCTACTTTGTTAAGTGAACTTAAACGAGAATCTGAGTTTCATTCAGTTATTAAGTTCTACAATCTTGAAAAAAAATATAATAAAAGTTTTAGGGCTCGATTTCTGATGATGTTTTAAGATTCTATAATATCATCTCAGGTTTTCCTAGAATTGCCTTTCCGGGAAATTTGGCATTCCGGGAAATGGAGCATTCCGGAAAATGTTTTTCCGGGAAATGAGCCATTCCGGAAAATGTCTTTCCGGGATATGGAGTATCCGGGAAATGATTTCCGGGAACTATCCGGGAAATAGTTTAGAACCTTTATATATATATATATATATATATATATATATATATATATATATATATATATATATATATATATATATATATATATATATATATATATATATATATATATATATATATATATATATATATATATATATATATATTAGACCTCTTCATAAAAAATGAAATTTCTCGAATTCAGCCAGTCACCCCCACATCCTAATTCAAATGCTGAAACAAACTTCTGGGTCAAATTTTCAGCTAAATTGGTGAAGATTTCGAGGTGCCTCAAGTCAAAAATGTGTTTTTTGGTAATTTTTTACCTTTAAAAAATGCCCATGAAGGCTAGAAGCCATATAAAATATCGCGGCCGCCAGTAAATGAAAGTTTTTTCTATTCCTTACAACTTTTGTGAACATTATGTGCTGATCGGAGAACGTTTTGATCATATTCTTTCGATTTTCAGTCATGCAAGTACCCTAAAAAGTTACATTTTTTAACAGTTTTTGTTCTACGAAATTCAAACACACAACTTTTATAAAAAGTACCAAATCATTAAATAATTACCCACATTTTTCTGAACAATATTGCCATACATCATTTTCTTATCCGATCTACGAAAAAAATCACAAAAATCGAAAAGTGGAAGCTTTCCTGAGTTTCTTGATATCTGGGGTTGAAGCAACTGTTGGCAGACAGAATAATCAAACATAGTAGCTTTGCTTTTTCTTGATGATTGCGAAGATTGATCATTGATTCAAGTGACAGGTAGGCACAAGCAAACATTGCTTTAACAAAAGTGACGTATAATGTATCACAGTAGAATGTGAGGATTGGCTCAGATGGCAAGGCAATGAACTTGCAAACCAAAGGTTCAGAGTTTGAGTATCGTATTTTTTATGAAATTTGAATGCATTTTTTTTCGACATGTGAAAGTCGATTTTTCCACAATTCGATACGCTAACCTAACGACGGAAAATTATATGATTCTAATGAGCGGATGTGATCCGCTACCCAGCTACCCAGTAAGGGCCGAATTACGGATTGAGAAATAAATTAGTAAGCGACAGCGTGTTCGATTTTCAACTATGCAAGCATAAAAGTTCTGTCGGAGTGATGCGTACATGCATGCGTTTTTCCTGCACCAGCCATCGATTGAAAAAGATTACAAGGCCAGGTAAATTGAAATAATGAATTGATTCGTTTATTTTGCATTTTAAGTGCAGGTTGATATTTTTAGCATGATGATAAAAAATACGATAAAAATGACGATACTCAAACTCTGAACCTTTGGTTTGCCAGTCCATAGCCTTACCATCTGAGCCAATCCTCACATTCTACTGTGACACATTATACGTCACTTTTGTTGAAGCAATGTTTGCTTGTGCCTACCTGTCACTTGAATCAATGATCAATCATCGCAATCATCAAGAAAAAGCAAAGCTACTATGTTTGATTATTCTGTCTGCCAACAGTTGCTTCAACCCCAGATATCAAGAAACTCAGGAAAGCTTCCACTTTTCGATTTTTGTGATTTTTTACGTAGATCGGATAAGAAAATGATGTATGGCAATATTGTTCAGAAAAATGTGGGTAATTATTTAATGATTTGGTACTTTTTATAAAAGTTGTGTGTTTGAATTTCGTAGAATAAAAACTGTTAAAAAATGTAACTTTTTAGGGTACTTGCATGACTGAAAATCGAAAGAATATGATCAAAACATTCTCCGATCAGCACATAATGTTCACAAAAGTTGTAAGGAATAGAAAAAACTTTCATTTACTGGCGGCCGCGATATTTTATATGGCTTCTAGCCTTCATGGGCATTTTTTAAAGGTAAAAAATTACCAAAAAACACATTTTTGACTTGAGGCACCTCGAAATCTTCACCAATTTAGCTGAAAATTTGACCAGAAGTTTGTTTCAGCATTAGAATTAAGATGTGGGGGTGACTGGTTGAATTCGAGAAATTTCATTTTTTATGAAGAGGTCTAATATATATATATATATATATATATATATATATAATATATATATATATATATATATATATATTATATATATATATATATATATATATATATATATATATATATATATATATATATATATATATATATATATATATATACAGGGTGTTTGCTTCCTGACTGTACATATTTTAGGGGTAGCTAGAGGACCTCGAGTCATGAAAAAGTGCCCAAGGAACATGGGGTCGGAAATCACTGCTAAGTGAGTTATTCATAATTCGATGTTTTTAAAAACGCCAAATTTCAAAGACCTGTAACTCGGCGATCTTTGATCAAAACGCAAAAGTTTTTTTATGAATCGAAAGCTTGAACCTTTGGGAATTTATGCTTCTTGGACAAAAACTTGATCAAAAGTCTTTTTCATTCATAAATTTTGAAATGTTTGTGGTGTAAGCCCACAAAACAGCTTCTTTTTTAGCTATTATTGATGTTATTTATAGGAAAATAAACTTAACTTGAAAAGTGTTCTTCTACAAAAGGTTGTTTATGAAATTTTCTAACAATCTCTCTTTGGGACCAACATTGAATGATTTGTAGTTTAGCCACAATAGTTAATTAAAAGTTGTGTAGAAAAGTCATCGAATTGCGAAAATCATCGCACCGATTTCACTGAACCGTGCTTTGGCAGCACTTCCCTTTTGGTACTCAGACGTACTCTCCCGAAAGGCAGTCAAGAGAAGCGAAGGCCAACCCGCACACCAATCGAACGGTTGTCACACGACCAACCAACTCACTCAGATTGGTGCTATGTGTAATCGTGTATGATAAACATTGCACCAATCTGAGCGAGTTGGTCGTTCGTGCGGAAAGTTGGCGTAGTATGTAAATTGCTCAACGCCGTGGTTATCGTACATGCGAGTAATGCGCGTGCCTTAGAAAGCCGCATCGAATCCCCGCTAGGGAGAATACGGTGACGCGGCGACTGTGTGGCAAAGGAAGCGCACAAAATTGTAGCAAGTTAGTGCTTGCCGCAGCAGTACTAATGACGGCCGTGGTGAGACTGGTGAGAGGAGAGCAAATGGTGAACGAGCAACGCGGGGTGTTTAAAATCCTTTGCCGTTTTTGGATTCCTCGCACTCGCAGTCATACTGCGGTGCTGATCGGGTGGGGTGGTGTGCGCTGCCGAGTTTTATTAGTATTTTTTTTCGCAAAATTGTTAGAAATTAAAACCATTTAATGTTTTTTCTCTAAATTGAAGATAGATGCTCTGCGCTCATGAAAGTAAAAATGGGCTGACATGATAGGGTCTGTTTGATATGATGAGGAAGCAAGAATCATAGACGTGCTCAAATTTATCATTTTATTCTTGGGAACAAATAATACTGGGGGCAATTTGAAAGAGGATGGGATGTTGTAAAGGGTTACATGGATTTTTAGGAGATGTCAGGGTGTATTCCAGGGGATGTTGGGATTTTCTAAGATCATGTTGGGATTTTTATGGGATACTGCAACTTGGGGCAGTTTGAGAGGCTGGGAATAGTTTGAGGATGTTTTGGGAGATGGGGTGCATCCCTGCCGGGGGTTTCTAGGGAAACTTAAGTGTTTTTATGAAATACTGAAAGCAATTTGAAAAAGGCTGAAATGTTGAAACGAGTTTAACCTTCCGTAACTCGCGCGGTTGGCCACCACCGTCAGCACCACGCTGAGTACAAAAAGCGAGATTTTTTCAACGTGTTGTACAAAATACAACAGCGCGATCGCTCGAGGGTTAAAGGATTTTCATGTCGTGACACATTTCAAGTGACTGTGGGGATTTCTATTTTTTGTTTGTTTAAGACGATTCGGGCAGTTTAAAAAAGCTGGGATCCTTTGAGAGTATAATGGATGTTTAAAAGATGTCGAGGAGCATTCCAAATGTACTGGGGATTTGAAGAAAAAGTTAGGATATTTATGCGATACGGGAACAGTTTGAGAAGGGTCCGTAAATTCGGAATTTTACGGTATGACGGTAAATTATTTTAGGAATTTCTGGCAGATGTTAGGAAGCATTTTTAAATTGCTAGGATTTTTAGAACATTCTTTTGGCAGTTTAAAAAAGCTTTAATGCTGAAAAGAGTTTAATGGATTTATTAGTAGTCTAATGGAATTCAAGGGGGTAAGGGGAAAGAGGGGTTGGTATGGTGTCAGTTTGAAAATGGCTGGGATCTTTGAGAGTTTAAGGGATTTTTGGAAGATTTCGAGTGCATTCGAAAGGATGATGGAGATACCCAAGACAATTTTAGGACTTTTGAAGTTACTGGAAGCCGACAGAAAAAAGCTGGAAAGTTTTTAAGAATTTAATGATATCAGGAGAGTTTGAGCTACATTTCAAAGGATGTAGGAGATTCCTAAAGAAAATTTGGATTTTCATCAAATGCTAGGGGCAGTATGAGGAGAGCTGAGAACTTGGATAAAAGTTTTAATGACTCTAGGAGATTTCGAGGTGCATTTTAAGGAATGTTGGTGATTCATATGGAAACTTTGGATTTTTAAGAAATACTAGGGGCAGTATGAGGAGAGCTGAGAACTTGGAATAAGTTTTAAGGTTTCTAAGAAATATCGAGTTTCATTTTAAGGAATGTTGGGGATTCCTGAGGAAACTTTGGATTTTTATGAAATGCTAGGGGCAGTATGAGGAAAGCTGAGAACTTGGAAAAAGTTTTAAAGATTTTAGAAGATTTCCAGGTTCATTTTAAG
Source organism: Aedes albopictus (assembly GCF_035046485.1). Taxonomy (NCBI): domain Eukaryota; kingdom Metazoa; phylum Arthropoda; class Insecta; order Diptera; family Culicidae; genus Aedes; species Aedes albopictus. The sequence continues at coordinate 207,559,753 of NC_085138.1, forward strand.
GAATGTTGGGGATTCATATGGAAACTTTGGATTTTTAAGAAATGCTAGGGGCAGTATGAGGAGATCTGAGAACTCGGAAAAAGTTTTAAGGATTTTAGGAGATTTCCAGGTTCATTTTAAGGAATGTTGGAGATTCATAAGGAAACTTTGGATTTTAATGAAATGCTAGGGGCAAATTGAGGAAAGCTAAGAACTTGAAAAAAGTTTTGGGGATTCTAGGAAATTTCGAGGTTCATTTTAAGGAATGTTGGGGATTCCTGAGGAAACTTTGGATTTTTAAGAAATACTAGGGGCAGTATAAGGAGAGCTGAGAACTTGGAATAAGTTTTAAGGTTTCTAAGAAGTATCGAGTTTCATTTTAAGGAATTTTGGGAATTCCTGAGGAAATTTTGGATTTTTATGAAATGCTAGAGGCAGTATGAGGAGATCTGGGAACTTGAAAAAAAGTTTTAAGGATTTTAGGAGATTTCCAGGTTCATTTCAAGGAATGTTGGAGATTCCTGAGGAAATTTTGGATTTTTATGAAATGCTAGAGGCAGTATGAGGAGATCTGGGAACTTGAAAAAAGTTTTAAGGTTTCTAAGAAATATCGAGTTTCATTTTAAGGAATGTTGGGGATTCCTGAGGAAATTTTGGATTTTAATGAAATGCTAGGGGCAGTATGAGGAGAGCTGAGAACTTGGAATAAGTTTTAAGGTTTCTAAGAAATATCGAGTTCCATTTTAAGGAATGTTGGGGATTCCTGAGGAAATTTTGGATTTTTATGAAATGCTAGAGGCAGTATGAGGAGATCTGAGAACTCGGAAAAAGTTTTAAGGATTTTAGGAGATTTCCAGGTTCATTTTAAGGAATGTTGGGGATTCATATGGAAACTTTGGATTTTTAAGAAATACTAGGGGCAGTATGAGGAGAGCTGAGAACTTGGAATAAGTTTTAAGGTTTCTAAGAAGTATCGAGTTTCATTTTAAGGAATGTTGGGGATTCCTGAAAAATTTTTGGATTTTTATGAAATGCTGGAGGCAGTATGAGGAGATCTGAGAACTCGGAAAAAGTTTTAAGGATTTTAGGAGATTTCCAGGTTCATTTTAAGGAATGTTGGGGATTCATATGGAAACTTTGGATTTTTAAGAAATACTAGGGGCAGTATGAGGAGAGCTGAGAACTTGGAAAAAGTTTTAAGGATTTAAGGAGATTTCGAGGTTCATTTTAAGGAATGTTGGGGATTCATATGGAAACTTTGGATTTTTAAGAAATACTAGAGGCAGTATGAGGAGATCTGAGAACTCGGAAAAAGTTTTAAGGATTTTAGGAGATTTCCAGGTTCATTTTAAGGAATGTTGGGGATTCATATGGAAACTTTGGATTTTTAAGAAATGCTAGGGGCAGTATGAGGAGAGCTGAGAACTTGGAAAAAGTTTTAAGGATTTTAGGAGATTTCTAGGTTCATTTTAAGGAATGTTGGGGATTCATATGGAAACTTTGGATTTTTAAGAAATACTAGGGGCAGTATGAGGAGAGCTGAGAACTTGGAATAAGTTTTAAGGTTTCTAAGAAATATCGAGTTTCATTTTAAGGAATGTTGGGGATTCCTGAAGAAATTTTGGATTTTTATGAAATGCTAGAGGCAGTATGAGGAGATCTGAAAACTCGGAAAAAGTTTTAAGGATTTTAGGAGATTTCCAGGTTCATTTTAAGGAATGTTGGAGATTTATAAGGAAACTTTGGATTTTTAAGAAATGCTAGAGGCAGTATGAGGAGAGCTGAGAACTTGGAAAAAGTTTTAAGGATTTTAGGAGATTTCTAGGTTCATTTTAAGGAATGTTGGGGATTCATATGGAAACTTTGGATTTTTAAGAAATACTAGAGGCAGTATGAGGAGATCTGAGAACTTGGAAAAAGTTTTAAGGATTTTAGGAGATTTCCAGGTTCATTTTAAGGAATGTTGGAGATTCATAAGGAAACTTTGGATTTTTAAGAAATGCTAGAGGCAGTATGAGGAGATCTGAGAACTTGGAAAAAGTTTTAAGGATTTTAGGAGATTTCCAGGTTCATTTTAAGGAATGTTGGAGATTCATAAGGAAACTTTGGATTTTTAAGAAATGCTAGAGGCAGTATGAGGAGATCTGAGAACTTGGAAAAAGTTTTAAGGATTTTAGGAGATTTCCAGGTTCATTTTAAGGAATGTTGGAGATTCATAAGGAAACTTTGGATTTTTAAGAAATGCTAGAGGCAGTATGAGGAGATCTGAGAACTTGGAAAAAGTTTTAAGGATTTTAGGAGATTTCCAGGTTCATTTTAAGGAATGTTGGGGATTCATATGGAAACTTTGGATTTTTAAGAAATGCTAGGGGCAGTATGAGGAGAGCAGAGAACTTGGAAAAAGTTTTAAGGATTTTAGGAGATTTCTAGGTTCATTTTAAGGAATGTTGGGGATTCATATGGAAACTTTGGATTTTTATGAAATACTAGGGGCAGTATGAGGAGAGCTGAGAACTTGGAATAAGTTTTAAGGTTTCTAAGAAATATCGCAAGAACCTAAAATAAAAAAAAACATTGTTGTTTGAAGCTTGCTTCTTGAGATTTGTGCGTCTGAAGTTATGATGCACTGTTAAAGCGGGATTTCAAGAAGTTTGTACTTAAAATAAACCTCGAAATCTCCTAAAATCCTTAAAACTTTTTTCAAGTTCTCAGATCTCCTCATACTGCCTCTAGCATTTCATAAAAATCCAAAGTTTCCTCAGGAATCCCCAACATTCCATAAAATAAACCTCGAAATTTCCTTAAATCCTTAAAACTTTTTCCAAGTTCTCAGCTTTCCTCATTTTGCCCCTAGCATTTCATCAAAATCCATAGTTTTCATATGAATCCCCAACATTCCTTGAAATGAAACTCGATATTTCTTAGAAACCTTAAAACTTTTTCCAAGTTCTCAGATCTCCTCATACTGCCCCTAGCATTTTATAAAAATCCAAAGATTCCTCAGGAATCCCCAACATTCCTAAAAATGAACCTCGAAATCTCCTAGAATCCTTAAAACTTTGTTCAAGTTCTCAGATCTCCTCATACTGCCTCTAGCATTTCATAAAAATCCAAAGTTTCTTCAGGAATTCCCAATATTCCTTAAAATGAACCTAGAAATCTCCTAAAATCCTTAAAACTTTTTCCAAATTCTCAGCTTTCCTAATTTTGCCCCTAGCATTTCAATAAACTCCAAAGTTTCCTTATGAATCCCCAACATTCCTTAAAATGAACCTGGAGATCTTCCAAAATCTTCAACAATTTTTCCAAGATCTCAGCTTTCCTCAATTTGCCCCTAGCATTCCATAAAAACCCAAAATTTCCATATGAATCCCCAACATTCCTTAAAATAAACCTCGAAATCTCCTAAAATCCTTAAAACTTTTTCCAAGTTCTCAGATCTCCTCATTTTTTTTCCTCCCCTGTTGGGGAATTTAAGCCACTGCGAGGGCAGATCTCCTCATACTGCCTCTAGCATTTCAAAAAAATGCAAAGTTTCCTCAGGAATCCCCAACATTCCATGAAAAGAACCTCGATATCTCCTAGAATCCCTAAAACTTTTCGCAGTTCTCAGCTCTCCTCATAATGCCCCTAGCAATTCATCAAAATCCAAAGTTTCCTAATCCCCAACATTCCTTAAAATAAACCTGGAAATCTTCTAACATCTTTTAAACTTTTTCCAAGTTCTCAGCTTTCCTCAATTTGCCCCTAGCATTTCTTAAAAATCCAAAGTTTCCATATGAATCCCCAACATTCCTTAAAATGAACCTAGAAATCTCCTAAAATCCTTAAAACTTTTTCCAAGTTCTCAGCTCTCCTCATACTGCCTCTAGCATTTCATAAAAATCCAAAGTTTCCTTATAAATCTCCAACATTCCTTAAAATGAACCTCGAAATCTCCTAAAATCCTTAAAACTTTTTCCGAGTTCTCAGCTCTCCTCATACTGCCCCTAGTATTTCTTAAAAATCCAAAGTTTCATCAGGAATCCCCAACATTCCTTAAAATGAACCTCGAAATTTCCTAGAATCCCCAAAACTTTTTTCAAGTTCTTAGCTTTCCTCAATTTGTCCCTAGCATTTCATTAAAATCCAAAGTTTCCTTATGAATCCCCAACATTCCTTAAAATGAACCTGGAAATCTCCTTAAATTCTTAAAACTATTTCCAAGTTCTCAGCTTTCCTCACTTTGCCCCTAGCATGCCATAAAAATCCAAAATTTCCTCAGGAATCCCCAAAATTCCTTAAAATGAAACTCGATATTTCTTAGAAACCTTAAAACTTATTCCAAGTTCTCAGCTCTCCTCATACTGCCCCTAGTATTGCTTAAAAATCCAAAGTTTCCATATGAATCCCCGACATTCCTTAAAATGAACCTGGAAATCTCCTAAAATCCTTAAAACTTTTTCCAAGTTCTCAGCTCTCCTCATACTGCCCCTAGCATTTCATAAAAATCCAAAGTTTCCATATGAATCCCCAACATTCCTTAAAATGAACCTGGAAATCTTCTAAAATCCTTAAAACTTTTTCCAAGTTCTCAGCTCTCCCCATACTGCCTCTAGCATTTCTTGAAAATCCAAAGTTTCCTCTTGTACCGACTTTTCGAACCCTCTAAGCAGAATACCCTCTATGAATGAGTGTAATCAGTTTTGTACCTTTTAATTCCGCCCTATGTTGCTTATCCTTTGACAGATACGCGTATTTCGACTACCACTTGTAATCTTCCTCAGTGTCAGTTATCCAAGTGGATAACTGACACTGAGGAAGATTACAAGTGGTAGTCGAAATACGCGTATCTGTCAAAGGATAAGCAACATAGGGCGGAATTAAAAGGTACAAAACTGATTACACTCATTCATACAAAGTTTCCTTATAAATCTCCAACATTCCTTAAAATGAACCTGGAAATCTCCTAAAATCCTTAAAACTTTTTCCGAGTTCTCAGATCTCCTCATACTGCCTCTAGCATTTCATAAAAATCCAAAATTTCCTCAGGAATCCCCAACATTCCTTAAAATGAAACTCGATATTTCTTAGAAACCTTAAAACTTATTCCAAGTTCTCAGCTCTCCTCATACTGCCCCTAGTATTTCTTAAAAATCCAAAGTTTCCATATGAATCACCAACATTCCTTAAAATGAACCTCGAAATCTCCTAGACTCATTAAAACTTTTTCCAAGTTCCCAGATCTCCTCATACTGCCTCTAGCATTTCATAAAAATCCAAAGTTTCCTTATGAATCTCCAACATTCCTTAAAATGAACCTGGAAATCTCCTAAAATCCTTAAAACTTTTTCCAAGTTCTCAGACCTCCTTATACTGCCTCTAGCATTTCATAAAAATCCAAAATTTCCTCAGGAATCCCCAAAATTCCTTAAAATGAAACTCGATATTTCTTAGAAACCTTAAAACTTATTCCAAGTTCTCAGCTCTCCTCATACTGCCCCTAGCATTTCATAAAAATCCAAAGTTTCCTTATGAATCTCCAACATTCCTTAAAATGAACCTAGAAATCTCCTAAAATTCTTAAAACTTTTTCCAAGTTCTCAGCTCTCCTCATACTGCCTCTAGCATTTCTTAAAAATCCAAAGTTTCCTTATGAATCCCCAACATTCCTTAAAATGAACCTGGAAATCTACTAAAATCCTTAAAACTTTTTCCGAGTTCTCAGATCTCCTCATACTGCCTCTAGTATTTCTTAAAAATCCAAAATTTCCTCAGGAATCCCCAAAATTCCTTAAAATGAAACTCGATATTTCTTAGAAACCTTAAAACTTATTCCAAGTTCTCAGCTCTCCTCATACTGCCCCTAGCATTTCATAAAAATCCAAAGTTTCCTTATGAATCTCCAACATTCCTTAAAATGAACCTAGAAATCTCCTAAAATTCTTAAAACTTTTTCCGAGTTCTCAGATCTCCTCATACTGCCTCTAGTATTTCTTAAAATTCCAAAGTTTCCTTATAAATCTCCAACATTCCTTAAAATGAACCTGGAAATCTCCTAAAATCCTTAAAACTTTTTCCGAGTTCTCAGATCTCCTCATACTGCCCCTAGTATTTCTTAAAAATCCAAAGTTTCCTCAGGAATCCCCAACATTCCTTAAAATGAAACTCGATATTTCTTAGAAACCTTAAAACTTATTCCAAGTTCTCAGCTCTCCTCATACTGCCCCTAGTATTTCTTAAAAATCCAAAGTTTCCATATGAATCACCAACATTCCTTAAAATGAACCTAGAAATCTCCTAAAATCCTTAAAACTTTTTCCAAGTTCTCAGCTCTCCTCATACTGCCCCTAGCATTTCTTAAAAATCCAAAGTTTCCATATGAATCCCCAACATTCCTTAAAATGAACCTGGAAATCTCCTAAAATCCTTAAAACTTTTTCCGAGTTCTCAGATCTCCTCATACTGCCTCTAGTATTTCTTAAAAATCCAAAGTTTCCATATGAATCCCCAACATTCCTTAAAATGAACCTAGAAATCTCCTAAAATTCTTAAAACTTTTTCCAAGTTCTCAGCTCTCCTCATACTGCCTCTAGCATTTCTTAAAAATCCAAAGTTTCCTTATAAATCTCCAACATTCCTTAAAATGAACCTGGAAATCTCCTAAAATCCTTAAAACTTTTTCCGAGTTCTCAGATCTCCTCATACTGCCCCTAGTATTTCTTAAAAATCCAAAGTTTCCTCAGGAATCCCCAACATTCCTTAAAATGAACCTCGAAATTTCCTAGAATCCCCAAAACTTTTTTCAAGTTCTTAGCTTTCCTCAATTTGCCCCTAGCATTTCATTAAAATACAAAGTTTCCTTATGAATCCCCAACATTCCTTAAAATGAACCTAGAAATCTCCTTAAATTCTTAAAACTTTTTCCAAGTTCTCAGCTTTCCTCACTTTGCCCCTAGCATGCCATAAAAATCCAAAATTTCCTCAGGAATCCCCAAAATTCCTTAAAATGAAACTCGATATTTCTTAGAAACCTTAAAACTTATTCCAAGTTCTCAGCTCTCCTCATACTGCCCCTAGTATTTCTTAAAAATCCAAAGTTTCCATATGAATCCCCAACATTCCTTAAAATGAACCTCGAAATCTCCTAGAGTCATTAAAACTTTTTCCAAGTTCTCAGATCTCCTCATACTGCCCCTAGCATTTCATAAAAATCCAAAGTTTCCTCAGGAATCTCCAACATTCCTTGAAATGAACCTCGAAATCTCCTAAAATCCTTAAAACTTTTTCCAAGTTCTCAGCTCTCCTCATACTGCCCCTAGCATTTCATAAAAATCCAAAGTTCCCTTATGAATCTCTAACATTCCTTAAAATGAACCTCGAAATCTCCTAGAGTCATTAAAATTTTTATCCAAGTTCCCAGATCTCCTCATACTGCCCCTAGCATTTCTTAAAAATCCAAAGTTTCCATATGAATCCCCAACATTCCTTAAAATGAACCTGGAAATCTTCTAAAATCTTTAAAACTTTTTCCAAGTTCTCAGCTTTCCTCATACTGCCCCTAGCATTTCATAAAAATCCAAAGTTTCCTCAGGAATCCCCAACATTCCTTAAAATGAAACTCGATATTTCTTAGAAACCTTAAAACTTATTCCAAGTTCTCAGATCTCCTCATACTGCCCCTAGTATTTCTTAAAAATCCAAAGTTTCCATATGAATCACCAACATTCCTTAAAATGAACCTCGAAATCTCCTAAAATCCTTAAAACTTTTTCCAAGTTCTCAGCTCTCCTCATACTGCCCCTAGCATTTCATAAAAATCCAAAGTTCCCTTATGAATCTCCAACATTCCTTAAAATGAACCTCGAAATCTCCTAGAGTCATTAAAACTTTTTCCAAGTTCCCAGATCTCCTCATACTGCCTCTAGCATTTCTTAAAAATCCAAAGTTTCCATATGAATCCCCAACATTCCTTAAAATGAACCTGGAAATCTCCTAAAATCCTTAAAACTTTTTTCCAAGTTCTCAGCTCTCCTCATACTGCCCCTAGCATTTCATAAAAATCCAAAATTTCCTCAGGAATCCCCAACATTCCTTAAAATGAAACTCGATATTTCTTAGAAACCTTAAAACTTATTCCAAGTTCTCAGCTCTCCTCATACTGCCCCTAGTATTTCTTAAAAATCCAAAGTTTCCTCAGGAATCCCCAACATTCCTTAAAATGAACCTCGAAATTTCCTAGAATCCCCAAAACTTTTTTCAAGTTCTTAGCTTTCCTCAATTTGCCCCTAGCATTTCATTAAAATCCAAAGTTTCCTTATGAATCTCCAACATTCCTTAAAATGAACCTGGAAATCTCCTGCCTCCCTACGAGCAACGATGTGCACTAATAAGTCTACAACCGCTAGCAAGTCGTCGAATTATGCTGCAAAGACTATTCATTTTTGATGTCATCAAGGGCAATATCGACTGCACCTCCCTTCTCGAGAACGTAAGACTCTACGCGCCTACTCGTCAGCTCCGAAATCGGCAACTGTTGTGGATTCCTGGCCACCGCACTAACTATGGTCTGTTTAACCCGTTGGATTTTTGTTGTAGATTGTTTAATCAAGTGTGTGACGTTTTCGATTTTAATATAAGTAAACTAGTTTTTAAGAATAGGATTAAATTTTTTTTAAAACAGTCTGTGTGACAATTTTTGTCAGAGATGTAGTAGCAAATAAATCAATAAATCTAAAATCCTTAAAACTTTTTCCGAGTTCTCAGATCTCCTCATACTGCCTCTAGTATTTCTTAAAAATCCAAAGTTTCCATATGAATCCCCAACATTCCTTAAAATGAACCTCTAAATCTCCTTAAATCCTTAAAACTTTTTCCAAGTTCTCAGCTCTCCTCATACTGCCCCTAGTATTTCTTAAAAATCCAAAGTTTCCATATGAATCCCCAACATTCCTTAAAATGAACCTGGAAATCTCCTGAAATCCTTAAAACTTTTTCCGAGTTCTCAGATCTCCTCATACTGCCTCCAGCATTTCATAAAAATCCAAAAATTTTTCAGGAATCCCCAACATTCCTTAAAATGAAACTCGATACTTCTTAGAAACCTTAAAACTTATTCCAAGTTCTCAGCTCTCCTCATACTGCCCCTAGTATTTCTTAAAAATCCAAAGTTTCCATATGAATCCCCAACATTCCTTAAAATGAACCTGGAAATCTCCTAAAATCCTTAAAACTTTTTCCGAGTTCTCAGATCTCCTCATACTGCCTCTAGCATTTCATAAAAATCCAAAATTTCCTCAGGAATCCCCAACATTCCTTAAAATGAAACTCGATATTTCTTAGAAACCTTAAAACTTATTCCAAGTTCTCAGCTCTCCTCATACTGCCCCTAGCATTTCATTAAAATCCAAAATTTCCTCAGGAATCCCCAACATTCCTTAAAATGAAACTCGATATTTCTTAGAAACCTTAAAACTTTTTTCAAGTTCCCAGATCTCCTCATACTGCCTCTAGCATTTCATAAAAATCCAAAATTTCCTCAGGAATCTCCAACATTCCTTGAAATGAACCTGGAAATCTCCTAAAATCCTTAAAACTTTTTTCAAGTTCCCAGATCTCCTCATACTGCCTCTAGCATTTCATAAAAATCCAAAATTTCCTCAGGAATTCCCAAAATTCCTTAAAATGAAACTCGATACTTCTTAGAAACCTTAAAACTTATTCCAAGTTCTCAGCTCTCCTCATACTGCCCCTAGTATTTCTTAAAAATCCAAAGTTTCCTCAGGAATCCCCAACATTCCTTAAAATGAACCTCGAAATTTCCTAGAATCCCCAAAACTTTTTTCAAGTTCTTAGCTTTCCTCAATTTGCCCCTAGCATTTCATTAAAATCCAAAGTTTCCTTATGAATCTCCAACATTCCTTAAAATGAACCTGGAAATCTCCTAAAATCCTTAAAACTTTTTCCGAGTTCTCAGATCTCCTCATACTGCCCCTAGCATTTCTTAAAAATCCAAAGTTTCCATATGAATCCCCAACATTCCTTAAAATGAACCTGGAAATCTTCTAAAATCTTTAAAACTTTTTCCAAGTTCTCAGCTTTCCTCATACTGCCCCTAGCATTTCATAAAAATCCAAAGTTTCCTCAGGAATCCCCAACATTCCTTAAAATGAAACTCGATATTTCTTAGAAACCTTAAAACTTATTCCAAGTTCTCAGCTCTCCTCATACTGCCCCTAGTATTTCTTAAAAATCCAAAGTTTCCATATGAATCACCAACATTCCTTAAAATGCACCTCGAAATCTCCTAGAGTCATTAAAACTTTTATCCAAGTTCTCAGCTCTCCTCATACTGCCCCTAGCATTTGATGAAAATCCAAATTTTCTTTAGGAATCTCCTACATCCTTTGAAATGTAGCTCAAACTCTCCTGATATCATTAAATTCTTAAAAACTTTCCAGCTTTTTTCTGTCGGCTTCCAGTAACTTCAAAAGTCCTAAAATTGTCTTGGGTATCTCCATCATCCTTTCGAATGCACTCGAAATCTTCCAAAAATCCCTTAAACTCTCAAAGATCCCAGCCATTTTCAAACTGACACCATACCAACCCCTCTTTCCCCTTACCCCCTTGAATTCCATTAGACTACTAATAAATCCATTAAACTCTTTTCAGCATTAAAGCTTTTTTAAACTGCCAAAAGAATGTTCTAAAAATCCTAGCAATTTAAAAATGCTTCCTAACATCTGCCAGAAATTCCTAAAATAATTTACCGTCATACCGTAAAATTCCGAATTTACAGACCCTTCTCAAACTGTTCCCGTATCGCATAAATATCCTAACTTTTTCTTCAAATCCCCAGTACATTTGGAATGCTCCTCGACATCTTTTAAACATCCATTATACTCTCAAAGGATCCCAGCTTTTTTAAACTGCCCGAATCGTCTTAAACAAACAAAAAATAGAAATCCCCACAGTCACTTGAAATGTGTCACGACATGAAAATCCTTTAACCCTCGAGCGATCGCGCTGTTGTATTTTGTACAACACGTTGAAAAAATCTCGCTTTTTGTACTCAGCGTGGTGCTGACGGTGGTGGCCAACCGCGCGAGTTACGGAAGGTTAAACTCGTTTCAACATTTCAGCCTTTTTCAAATTGCTTTCAGTATTTCATAAAAACACTTAAGTTTCCCTAGAAACCCCCGGCAGGGATGCACCCCATCTCCCAAAACATCCTCAAACTATTCCCAGCCTCTCAAACTGCCCCAAGTTGCAGTATCCCATAAAAATCCCAACATGATCTTAGAAAATCCCAACATCCCCTGGAATACACCCTGACATCTCCTAAAAATCCATGTAACCCTTTACAACATCCCATCCTCTTTCAAATTGCCCCCAGTATTATTTGTTCCCAAGAATAAAATGATAAATTTGAGCACGTCTATGATTCTTGCTTCCTCATCATATCAAACAGACCCTATCATGTCAGCCCATTTTTACTTTCATGAGCGCAGAGCATCTATCTTCAATTTAGAGAAAAAACATTAAATGGTTTTAATTTCTAACAATTTTGCGAAAAAAAATACTAATAAAACTCGGCAGCGCACACCACCCCACCCGATCAGCACCGCAGTATGACTGCGAGTGCGAGGAATCCAAAAACGGCAAAGGATTTTAAACACCCCGCGTTGCTCGTTCACCATTTGCTCTCCTCTCACCAGTCTCACCACGGCCGTCATTAGTACTGCTGCGGCAAGCACTAACTTGCTACAATTTTGTGCGCTTCCTTTGCCACACAGTCGCCGCGTCACCGTATTCTCCCTAGCGGGGATTCGATGCGGCTTTCTAAGGCACGCGCATTACTCGCATGTACGATAACCACGGCGTTGAGCAATTTACATACTACGCCAACTTTCCGCACGAACGACCAACTCGCTCAGATTGGTGCAATGTTTATCATACACGATTACACATAGCACCAATCTGAGTGAGTTGGTTGGTCGTGTGACAACCGTTCGATTGGTGTGCGGGTTGGCCTTCGCTTCTCTTGACTGCCTTTCGGGAGAGTACGTCTGAGTACCAAAAGGGAAGTGCTGCCAAAGCACGGTTCAGTGAAATCGGTGCGATGATTTTCGCAATTCGATGACTTTTCTACACAACTTTTAATTAACTATTGTGGCTAAACTACAAATCATTCAATGTTGGTCCCAAAGAGAGATTGTTAGAAAATTTCATAAACAACCTTTTGTAGAAGAACACTTTTCAAGTTAAGTTTATTTTCCTATAAATAACATCAATAATAGCTAAAAAAGAAGCTGTTTTGTGGGCTTACACCACAAACATTTCAAAATTTATGAATGAAAAAGACTTTTGATCAAGTTTTTGTCCAAGAAGCATAAATTCCCAAAGGTTCAAGCTTTCGATTCATAAAAAAACTTTTGCGTTTTGATCAAAGATCGCCGAGTTACAGGTCTTTGAAATTTGGCGTTTTTAAAAACATCGAATTATGAATAACTCACTTAGCAGTGATTTCCGACCCCATGTTCCTTGGGCACTTTTTCATGACTCGAGGTCCTCTAGCTACCCCTAAAATATGTACAGTCAGGAAGCAAACACCCTGTATATATATACAGGGATAGGCAACTTTTTTTCTCTCACAAAAAAAATCAACATGCTATAACTTTTCGTAGAGTGCATCAAAAAATCTCAAATTTTGACTGTTTATCAACCTGTTATATGTGCATCACTGGTACAAATTTGGGCTCGATTGATTGATATTTCGCAAAGTTAGAACCGTTCGGGTAAAACACCTTTTTTAGACAACTCATTTTTGAGCTGTCATAAATATCTCGGAATCCAGTGAACCGAATTGAATAAAATTTTGAACGTACACTAACAATATTCAGGTGCTTCACAAACTATTAAAACATAGATAGTTTTTGAACGTTGAAAAAAGTCATCATGGATTGACACTTTTTGGATTTTTCTCGAAAAAAAGTATTTTTTTTACGTCAATGTCAATAAATTTTAGTGTAGATGTCCAAAGATTTTCCACTTCTGTTCTCAAGTTATCTCTAATCAGATATATTAGAGCTTATTTAGATTGAAGAAAGAACACATTTAGCAATTTTTGTATGGTATTGTAAATTTGACTTATTTTCCTCTATATGGGTAAAAATTTCAACCCGGTAGAACTAAATTCGTCGTGAGAAAATATTACATTTTATAACGTTGTATTAAGTATCAATATATTGTTGATAAACGTTAAAAAATTCATTCAAATCGGTTCACTGGTTTCCGAGATATGACAGCTCAAAAACGAGTTGTCTAAAAATAGTGTTTTGCCCGAACGGTTCTAACTTCGCGAAAAATTATTCAATAAAGCCCAATTTTGTTCCAATCATGCACATATAACAGGTTGATAAACAGTCAAAATTTGAGATTTTGAAAAGTTACAGCATGTTGAATTTTTTTGTGGGTGAAAAAAAGTTGCCTATCCCAAACATTTTGGCCACCCCCTGTATATATATATACTAGCTGGCTGTGATGTTTTGACAACTGTTGAGGTCATAACGTCACCGCACTCTAGATTGGTTTCATTTCAATCGTGTTGATTTCCTTCCCAGCTCTCGAAAATCAGTACTTTATCAATTTTCCTTCTTTTCTAGTTGATTTTCGTAACTTTTTGTACATATAAACACAGCCAACACGAATACGAACCGAACCGTGCAAGAGTCAAGCTGATCGGTTCATCCGTTATTGAGTTTTGTTGCCTTTGAGGCCTTCAAACTCATTTTTATATATATAGATATATATATCTATATATATATATATATTTGTTGAGTTTTGTTGCCTTTGAGGCTTCAAACTCATTTATATATATATATATATATATATATATATATATATATATATATATATATATACCGTCGTTGGGGGTGAGAATGGGTCAAAAAAGGATACTCAAAGATTGTTTGTTAAATAACAAATGCAATTGAAGTCGGAATAACTTTTTATTTGGTATGTATACTCTTCTAAGTGGTATTGATAGTTTAGCAAGAAATTATTACATTATATGAATTGCTTACTAAACTACAAATGATTGAAAATTGACCCAATCTCACCCCTTAGAGGGGGTGAGAATGGGTCAAAGTATTCGAAAGCGCCTATCTATGAATATAAGTTAATTTTATTGATCATATCTAGTAACCTTACTTAAAAAAATATAATCATGACTAAAAAAACTTTTGTAATTTTAAAAGATGATTAATCCTCCTAAAAGGGCTAATACAATCGAAAAAAATGTTGAAATTGGATAACATAACGTTTGTATGCTGTATCGCCATTTTTAGCCACCATAGTCATCCTCATTTAAAGTTTCAACCTCCATGAGAGGAGGGGGGATTACAATGAGAGAGGGACGCATTGAAAGATTGCATGAGAAATGTTTAACCAAACCAAAATTCGACGTTCATTCACTTTCCGACATTGTACTATGTTACCGGTTTTATAGCTCCTGTATTTCCTAAATCCCACTACTGTCTGGTAGTTTCAGGATATTTCCTTAAAATTTCAAAAATGAGTGGAGAAGAAGAACGTTTTTAAGTCTATTTTGTGAGATTACGATATTGCAGTACACTAAACGTTAGATGATGATTAGAGGAGCTGTCTATGTTTATTGTTATAAATGATTTTAGGCACTAAACGTATGAACACACTCGCTTGACACTTCTTCGATATATTTTCGAAAAAAGCGTACTTTTATGAAGATACGGTAAACATGGCACCACTCTAACATCAAATGGGGACTGGATAACAAGTTCAATTTTTAGTTAAGGTTATGTGCACACGATAACTTGCTTGACCCAATCTCACCCCCATTTTTAATATTTAGATATAGGGTCAAAAATATTGAATTTTTATATAAAAAGTTCATTGACAGCCCACTTTTTTCGTTGCATCAACCAGGTAATACCTACAGCTAACTACTTATAAGAAAATTTATGGTTAGGTGCTTGTGTGAAACATTGTGAAGGAGAATTTTTTTCAGAGTGATTTACTAGTAGTTTCATCATATAAGTTTAGCTACAATTTGAACAAAAAAAAACGATTATTGCTAAACATCTTTTTCTGCATCATGATGTGTAAAAACATCTCCTCTTTAAAATAATATAAAGTTTTCAATATAAATTAGCCATAGTTAATGAGCTATTTCAAATTCTATGTTTCTCCGTTTTGACCCAATCTCACCCCCCAGACCCATTGTCACCCCCATCGACGGTATATATATATATATATATATATATATATATATATATATATATATATATATATATATATATATATATATATTTTTTTTTTTTTTGGTATATTAGCGTGGTTCAAAAAATCGTTTTTGCTCCACACCGCTTATTCGATTCGTAACCAGATTGTATGCTTTCTCACAAAATTTGAGCTTATTTGGTTGGAAATTGAGACTGCACAAGCCCTTCAAAGTTTGTATGGGAATTACTATGAGAAAACGATGTTTTTCATTCAATCAACCATAGCATTTCCCCAAGTGCCCTAGAGGATTAGTTGGTACTCCTAAATTACTCTTTCAGCTACAACTTTGCCGAAGACCGCATTCAAATCGGACGCTTCATTAATTAGTTATCGATTTGTATCCAACTGGACAAACTTTAGCAATGATCCTCCAGCTTCCCAGCAGGCAACATTGCTGCACATGGCGCCAAAGATAGCACACTGAAATCATGGCTACTATGTTTCGCTGCAAAATGCAGTGATGCCCACCGATTAGTTAATCCATCATGAGTAAAGATTTCGATTCTGGATAAAAATCTGTAACTTATTAATGAGGCATGCAATTAGTATGCGGTCTTCGGCAAAGTTGTAGCTGATAGAGTAACCTAGAAATACCAAGGATCAACTAACGCTCTAGGGCATTTGGGGAAATACTACGGTCGATTGAATGAAAAACATCGTTTTTCCATAGTAATTCCCATACAAACTTTGAAGGGCTTGTGCTGTCTCAATTTCCAACCAAATAAGCTCAAATTTTGTGAGAAGGCATAGAATCTGGTTACGAATCGAATAGGCGGTGTGGAGTAAAAACGATTTTTTGAACCACGCTGGCGTGAATATCTTTGGCTCCGTCGTACAAATAAGGTTCCCATAGCACCTGCACACACAATGTCTTGATTTTCTTTGCATGCCAGTAAGCTCTAACTTATATCATAGAAGGCTGCGTGCCTGCGTGGAAAAATCGGTTTCTTAAGCTTAACATTTGCAAAGTGGCTTTGCAGTCACCGTGAGAGTGTCACAGTCAAAAATCAAAATTTTTAACTTTTTTTTACTATGACATTGCTTAATAGTGTAAATGTTAACACACAAACGAAGTTTAACATATTTAACTTTTGATTCTGGAATTTGGTAGTATTTATTAAATTTTAATGGCCAAAAAATTAACAAATATTTTCAAGCTGTTCATTTATACAATATAGCCGAAATTCTGACATTTTTTGAATAAAAATCCGAGGTACAAGAAAGTTTGATAATAATTGAAATTTTTACACCGTGCGCTAGTACAGCAGTACAGGAAATGTGATTCACTCATTTTTGGTGCTGTCCCAGAAAACTAAGATTTGTGTGAAAATAACTCACTTTTGGGTAACTGTTTTTGGCGTGCAAACATATTTGTGGTTCGACGTAAAATCGATTTAATGTTTTTTATATAATAAATGTGTAATAGGCCGACCCTATTTTTGCAAAAGTTGGAAATGTTAAAAGTTCAATATTGCAAAACGATCGTTTAAGCTAAAAAACCATCATGCCAAAATTTGAAGTCCGTATCACAAGTGGTCCCCCACGGGGCCTAAAGTTCTCAAAATTATATGGGGTCAAAAAAATCATGAATTTTTTTCGTCGAAAAAAATACACTATTCTACTAAAATCGGTGATTTTAGGACCCAGGAGGGCCAAAAAAGTAGGTACTCAGAATTGCGATACCTCTTTTCGTTTCCGAGTTATTGACGAAAAACTACCTAAAAA
Source organism: Aedes albopictus (assembly GCF_035046485.1). NCBI lineage: Eukaryota > Metazoa > Arthropoda > Insecta > Diptera > Culicidae > Aedes > Aedes albopictus. The sequence goes on from NC_085138.1 coordinate 207,576,757, forward strand.
TGCCTAAATTTTTGGTCCTTAAGGAAACCTGACCTATTTTGTCCGATAACTCAAAAACAAAAAGAAATCTCGCAAATTTTGGGTCCCTCGGGGTCCTTAAATCTCAGATTTTAGGAACTTTAGGCCCCGTGGGGGACCACTTAGCCTTGAGAGACGGACTTCAAATTTTAGCATGATGGTTTTTTCGCTAAAACGATTGCTTTGCAATATTGAACTTTTAACATTTCTTACTTTTGCAAAAATAGGACGGCCTAATGTGCAAATCATCTCCGAAAAAAATTGGTACGATCACGTACATATTTTATCAATTACGTTCAAATCTACTTTCGGGACAGCCTATTTGTATATGACTTAATTGAGATTTGGATATTCTACTTACCTAAACCTTAGTCTTAATAAATACACTCGCATTCGAGGCGAGAAAATAATAATTATTCTATAAAATATCGTTAACGTCGTCAGTATCGTCAGAATAATAAACCAAAACCACAGAAAAATATAAATTTTCTCATTGACTACGTTTAGCGGAAGAATACATATGGCATCATGTCGTTCTACCTGAAATAATATATAAAAAAGGCGTTATCATAATTCAGGGTAGGATTGAAATAAACAAATAACGTACTTCACCACTGACACCATACTTGTAGAAAGTACATTTGGTCATTCTTGGAAAGATGTAGATCATCGGATCCATGCGATCTTCTTGATCTGCTTCCATATGCGTTATCACGTCTAATCCAAACGTCATAAATTCACCGTCAAAAAACCGGTTCATTAAAAACATTTGGCCTGAAAAAAAGAATGTAAAATATCATTATTTATGAGGTGTATACTGTCATACAAAGACCTACCTATCACATTCACTAGTGATAAAAATTCACAGATATAGTACCTATACGCCCACCAGTTATGATACCTACAAGAAACAAAATATTAGTCTTCGAATGTTCACAGAGTCACACCAATTACCTTAAATTATCCCACAAGTAATCTAGAAGCAATTTTTTCTTTTGCTTTTTTTCTATTTCGGAACAAATGCCTATGTCAAGGTCCATCATCAATGCGTGTATTTTGCCTCCTTCCCAGGACTTCCATAGCCATCTCGGCGTATAAAATAAAATTGCCTGTGAAAGATGCAAATACAATTATTAATGTATGGACGAACATTTTTGCAGAATTAGAATTATTATTGTTTTGTTATGCATATACGAAATGATTTTTTTTGAGAGAATAAATTTTGATGAAACTGAAAAATTTAAAACTTTATGAACGACGTCTAGTGATTCTTCGGTGAATTATTTAGCTAATCAAGAGTAGAGTAGTATGCTCTTTTACTTTATTTTACATGATTTACAGCTCTCCTGTTCACTAGGATACTACGTGAGCGATTACAATAGACAGCTGCACCCACACTTTGTACAGCGCCTAAACGTATTCTATCATATTCTTATTCTACTATATCGAACTGGTTTGCCAAAAAACCGTTAAACTGAAAGTGATTCCGAAGTCATGTACCAAAAACGACACAAAAAGGGACAGTTACAGTTAGATAAACAATTGACAAAAAAACGATAGTAATTATTTTCCCCATGAGGAAGACACTATCCCCGTGTCGAAACGTCGGGTGAATAAAACAACTCGGTTTTAAAATCCCAAGACTGCGTAGCCGTTAATCAAGAGAGATAAAATTATGTTTAGCCCGCATTCAAAAGAAGAAATGTTGTTATAAACATATCAAAAAATTAGAGGGGTGTTATTTTTGCAACTCAAGTGAAAAATACTTGAAAAGTGCCTATGTTTTCTATAAAATCATCAATATTTTTTGAACGGAATGACGTAGCAACATTCTCAGCGCACGAAAATGTGCGTTTTCAAAGCTCCAAAAATGGTTTAAAAACAACTTTAATGAGAAATTTGAAACAAAAAAGATAAAGCGTTTAAACTGTTTTGACCAAATTTCTCTTCAAGTGTTTCTCATGCTCTACAAGTGTTTCTTATGCTCTACAAGTGTTTCTTATGCGACTTTGATGAAACATCGAAACTGAAATTAACTTTTAACGCCAGAAAACCGTATTTTCTTGAATCATACTAAGCTTATTCAGAAAAATAACTCTATATCGGTCAATTTTAAAGCTACATAAAAAGCATGTTCAGCAAACTTGCTCAAAATTGATAGATCTACAACTTTTCCTAAGAATGTATACAGTTATTCTTGCAAATATAAACAACGTTAATTTTTATGCACATTTTAAAGAGGGCCTTATTATTAGGGACAACTTTGTAGAAGACCATATTTGCCTAAAATTTCATTTGAAGGGGTTGAATGCATCTTTCCTCGTAAATCTGGTTCGTGGACCACTGTGCATTGCGTGTAAGTTTGATAGTGAGAGAGGCATTGTTAGGGTGGGTCATCGGAACATTTTTGTCAGATCAAGGTTTTTTCGACTCCATTTGGGGTCCCTAACAACTGGCTAAAATTTGAGAGGGATCGGTTACGCCTAAGTTTTGCGCATCGCGATTGAAATTTGTATGGAAATTCGTATGGGAAAAGTGCTTTTTTGTATTTTTCCTATTTCATCTACTAATTTAACTCAAGTCATAATACTAAACCCGTTAAAGTATAATTCATGATATACCTTACAACTTTGTCGAAGACAGCAGGGTGCTAAAATGCTCACAAAAAAGTTATTATGCTCCAAAGTGAGGTATATCGAAATATATGCTGAAAATGACTTTTTCTGCCATCACTGCCCGCTGGGTCAACTATAAACTGCTATAGCACTTTGTGGATGCATTCTATCAATTTGGTGCCTTCAGCAAAGTTGTTTGGATTTACATGCTCTTTGAATTGCATTTGGACATTAGTTCGAAATTTCACCGCATACGTGGCGCTGCGATACAAACTTTTTTATTTCGCATCCTAGAGCTTTGGCGTTCTCGGCAATATTGTAGAACACAAAAAATTATGAAAGTTTGTCGAAGACACCAAAGCTCTAGCACTTAACACAGCGATGTTACAGCAGAAGTAGTTAATCATATTCAAAAATTTACGTTTTTGCACTTTTTTATATACTTCTGTTAGTGCCATGAATCGTTTATCTTATACTAGCTATCCCGGAGAACGTCGTACTGCCTGCCTACTGTGTTTTTTGACATACAGCTCCATAGGGACGTTTCCCGCAAAGTTATCGGTGCGGGAGCCCCCCGTTCCAGAGACCGGAGGCGTCTCACACCAAGCTGAGAACCTTCCCCGGCTTCAGAAAAATTTACATACAAAATTTCACATCGATCGGTTCAGTAGTTTCCGAATGCATAAGGGTCAGACAGACAGATAGACAGAAATTCATTTTTATATACATAGATACGTAGACATTTGTATTTTATACCAAATATAACTCTTTTATCTCCCAAAATACCATTTCCTGGAATGACACACTTGCCGGAATGATCGATCTCTTTGAATAGGATAGGATGGATAGGATGTTTATATTAACATAGTACGAAACATTGCCTTCTTTCCGTCAAATGACTTTAAGGACAACAGTCCAGGAAATGACATTTCACGAAGTGTTATTTCGGAAAATGTGATATCACTAGTACAATAGGAATTAAAAGATTTATTATCGAGTATAGTGCACAAAAAAATGTTTTAGTATGTCACTATACAGGAAGTGAATCAAAAAAAAAATCAAAGGGGCTACATCCTCAATAGCGTTGGTAGTTCGCGTACGCTGAGAGTTTACTACTTGAACATACATCTACCTCGCACTATATTGATTAAAAGAAATATCATTCGTAATATATTAGTTATATTGGCAGATAAGGAAGGAGTATTATCAAATATATATTTTAATATGTACAATTACCTACTTTCAAGGTAGCTGCAATGTAGTACATATGTCACACGTAGTACAAAAACGTAAACTTTGAGATATGATTTACTATTTTCGCTATAACTTCGCTGGGTTAAGTGCTAGAGCTTTGGTGTCTTCGATAAATTTTCATAATTTTTCATGTTCTACAACATTGCCGAGATCGCCAAGGATGCTCTAGGATGCGAAATAAAAAAGTTTGTATCGCAGCGCCACCTATGCGGGGAGATTTCGAACTAATGTCCAAATGCAATTCAAAGAGCATGTAAATCCAAACAACTTTGCTGAAGACACCAAATTGATAGAATGCATCCACAAAGTTCTATAGCAGTTTATAATTGACCCAGCGGGCAGTGATGGCAGAAAAAGTCATTTTCAGCATATATTTCGATATACCTCACTTTGGAGCATAATAACTTTTTTGTGAGCATTTTAGCACCCTGCTGTCTTCGGCAAAGTTGTAAGGTATATCATGAATTATACTTTAACGGGTTTAGTATTATGACTTGAGTTAAATTAGTAGATGAAATAGGATAAATACAAAAAAGCACGTTTTCCCATACGAATTTCCATACAAATTTCAATCGCGATGCGCAAAACGTAAGCGTAACCGATTCCTCTCAAATTTTGGCTAGTTGTTAAGGACCCCAAATGGAATCGAAAAAACCTTGATATGGCTAGATACGATCAAATTCACGTTTTTCCATATAACCCTTGACCCACCCTATTGTATATACGTATTTATCAATCAGTTAATCAAAAGGCATACGTTAACCAAAACTTTGTACATAAAAGAAGCTATTTTAATTTAATATCAATTCGCGACTACGAAGGTAAAAGAGATTCCAACTCTTTGTCGCTCTAATGAAAAACCTCGTAAGGAACTGTCAGAATGTGCGTGAAAAAAAAGCAAAAAATATTTCCCTCTCGTTTTTTCTCACGTAAACCTTCACGCACATTCGACAACTTCGTAGTCGCGAATAAACCAATAGATTCTGATTATGGTCTTGAACGTCTTACCGAAACATGTGTTCACGAGTTGGAATCAATTTTCTCAATTGAGTTTTTAAATTTTGAAAAAAGTATTTATTTTTTGATTTTATACGAAAGATCACTTTTTCTGAGCCACTATGATTTTTTTTCAGATTTTTAGAACTTTATTTTGATACCTAAAATCAATTTCAAAGAGATTTTTCGAAATCGCCTTTTGACAGCTAGGCAACTGTTTGACAGCTCCGCCCAGTACAAAATGCAACGAGGGGTGATTCGACAAATCGCTCCCATACAAACTTCAAATTGATATTTAAATAGGTTCCCGGGCATTGAAATTGATGAAAATTTGGATTTCCGCTCAGTTTGGCATGCAGATTCAGAATATGGAGTTATCCTAACACCGCTAAAGAAGCCAATTGATACGGAAATATCCATACACCAATAATCGGCTTAAAGCATGCAATGTACTGTTGCGGTTTGTCGACTAAGGGGCTAAAGTCGCCAGACTACGTGATTCGACACAAAAACTCACACTCATATTAGATCATAACAAACTACACTATTTATTGCATTGACATCACATATAGACTTAGCCTAACCTGCCTAGCTATCTATCAATAGTTATGGAACACTTATGTGACGCAATACAATAGTAGTTTACTCACGATGGGCCCATCGCATCACACACTCTTCTACGCCGTTCGCTTGTTGCCAGCTGCCTCTGCAGATTCGAATCCATTGTCGTGTGAATGCTCGTTTAGCTTTCTTGCCACGCACGACTCAGGCTCGCAAGATCGAAAGAGCTGGGTGCGAACTAGCTCCCCGCTGATCTCACTGCAAGTTTCTCTCTTCACCATTGCTTGTTCCCAAGGATGGGAAAAATCATTCATTTATTGCGCATCCCTCACTCACAACCACACACAATCTGATGCGAGTGTGCTTCTCCCCTGGTGAAGCAGAATCTTTCCACAATCATTGCACATTCTTTTCATTCGCCGAGCACCGAGCGACGCAAGCAACGACGGCCGAATGAATCTCTACTGAATCTGTGTCCGAAGACGAACGAACCAATATTGAACGAATGTTTGCACTCTGAATCGGGTGCGGTCGGCGTCGGTGGTGTAGTGGTAAGCGTGGTTGGCTCTCACCCCAGTCGGTCGGGGTGCAATTCCCGTCGACGCCGATGGGATTTTCTGAGACATAAAATCCGTGATCACGTCTTCCCTCGGATAAGAAGTAAAGTCGTAGGTCCCGGCCCATGTGTTGATGGGTTCGATATGTAGGGTCCTCAGGTGTGGTGGCTGTCTCCCTGGGACTTCGGAACTTAAGGCTTAGCTCGTAGACCCAGCCGACGTAAAACACAACTGGGGCCGAACGGTGCTAGTTGGCCAGAAAAAAGAAGAAGAATCGGGTGCGAGATCATTCATTTTGGAACGTTCAGTGGAAGCATTCAGTACTGGGAATTGAATCAGTGAGCGCGTTCTGATTGAATCAGCTGAATGCCACTCGGTAGTTGAGAGAACGAAGGTTCTTTTCGTATACACCGATCCTAGCTGATTCATTTCACACTCTATTTGTTTCTCACCTGATTCGCTTCGGTGGCGAGCCGTTCGTGTTGCGTTCGTTCATGGTGCGCCGTTCTCTCACTAAGTATTGGGTTGCTGGCGTTCTTTTGGCTATTTTGCATCGCCGGCATTCGGGTGAGCTAATGAGTTTTCTCATGCTTGCTTGCTCCCCTTGCATTCGAGTTTCGTTGCCCTGAAGTAAATTATCAGGACACGATTTACTCTTTCTGCATTATTCACCATAGGGCAATAAAATGTGGTTTTCATATGCGTTATTTTGTGCTTTGCTAAGCGAGTCTTGAATGACATTGATGTGAATTGCTTGCCATTATCTGACAATATTATGCGAGGTCTAGAGAACTTTAGAAACACTTGCTTTTCTAGAAATTCAACCATTTTTCCTGCTTCCGCTTCGCGCATTGGATGAACGATTACATATTTTGTGATCCAGTGTACGATGACTGGCATTACCGTGTTGCCTTACCGTGAGCGCGTGAATGGACCAACAAAATCTATTGAGATGCCATCCCATGGCACACGAGCAGGTTTTGGATTCCCCATGCTAGGTTTTATAGTGAAATTGGATGCTTTGCTAGATTTACAGACGGTGCATGATCTTACGTGACGGCTGATGTCCTCCGCCATTCTAGGCCAGTAGAAATAGACGACGAAAATCTGGAAAACTGTCCGCATCTTTCTCTACTTGCTTTAAACTGCTCATAACACGAATCTTGCTATACATTCACCTTGATTTGAACTGTTGACGCTATCCTTGATAGGGCATCGGGAACAACGTTTCACGACCCTTTTCTAAATTTGATATCGAAATCAAAAGCATTTAAGCGCAATAACCACCTGGACATCAACGCTACAGGGCTTTTCATGGGCTTCATGTTACTAAGTGCCGCATGATCGCAAAAAAAACTGTGAACCGAGCACCTTCCTAAAAACCTCTTAAGCTCCTCTCTTGTGGTTGGAATTGGGAACTTGGCTATGCTGTTCGTTTTCGCTGGATCTACATTCCAAACGTCTTCGTTGAGCACGAGCTCGAGATAGTTTATTTGCTTGCGACAGAACTTAGACTTTTCGCTGATATGCTTAAGTTGGGTTTTTTTGAGCCGCTTTGCTACTTCCTTGAGAAAAACTATGTGTTCATCGAAGGTGAACAGTAATATCGTCCAAATAATGGAAAACATGGGGCTCAACATCTGCAAACAGGTGGGTCATTAGTCTGGGAAAAGCCTGGCTCGCACTGCAGAGACCAAACGGCACTACTTTGAATTGAAAATGACCACGTTGGGGTACCATGAAACTGTCAGTGGTCGAGATTTTTCCTCCAATGGAATGTGCCAAAACGCATCTTTCAAGTCGATGAATAAAATGTAGTGGCAACCACTAAGGTTGTTTATTATGTCCGCCATCTTGGGTAGCCCTCATTGACCATGATTGAGTTGGCGTGCATCAAGACACATTCGATACACTTGATACTCGTTGCCTGCTATATCATCCCAATCTGTTTGCTCTTCTTTGATCTCTTCTGCTTGCCTGTCCACCTCCATGGAACAACATACTGGCTTCACTCCAAAGACATTCCAGAAGTTCTTGTCGAATATTATGCAATCAGGTAACGTTGGCAGCAACAGAACGGGAATGACGTCATTTTAGTTGTCACCGTCTTACCCCGCTGGTTCGACACGTTTTAATACGACACTTTTTCATTCGTACCCCGCTTATTCGGCATTTACCGAATTAAAAAGTGTCGCGCTTAGTATCATACGGGCGTATCTACAATGATCGATTTCTCTTAATCGATTTTCTCTTTGATTAATAACTTGGCCGACAGATTATTTTCGGTTGTTTTTGTTGTTTTAGATGCACCGAGAGATCATTCGAATATTGGTTGTACTTCCCGGAATAATCCGCAGAGAAAATCGACGAAGAGAAATCGATCATTGTAGATACGCCCAAGGTTGCGACCATTCATTTGCAAAGATTTACATTCATTTGCTATTATCTCAGTTCAGAAGTATGCTATCGAAAAACAATATATGGATGAATTTAACCTTGTAATTTTATCTGAAAGTTTGCTGAATTGGGGTAGCAAACGTATACCGTAAATGTAAATTACATTCACGCTGTGGAAAGTTGCCTTCACAGCTCGCTCACGACTTTGGTATGCGCGTGCGACCCCAATGTTATTCGGCAAACTTTCAGATAAAACTACAAGGTTAAATTCATCCATACATTGTTTTTTAGCATGCTTCTGAACTGAGATAATATCAAATGAATGTAAATCTTTGCAAATGAATGGTCGCAACCTTGGATACGCCTGTACAGGGTGCGGCAGGAAAAAATGCGAAAAGTTCAAGGCACTATTACACGCTAAATATGGGATATATATATGACTATTTTTTCATGACAGTGTATCAGCCAATGTCTATATTCTAGCACTGAAAAATAAAAATGAACATATTTGATGTTTAACATGTGATAATGTAGGCCTAATAAGCGGATATCAATAAACTGCGCGCCCAATGGTCATTAAACAAAATGACTATAACAGTATCAAAATTAGCTCAAAGTCGATGAACAACCAGACCACACTGATCCAGAGCCATGTAGTTTCACATACCAGATGAAATAAGTACATATTGTAGAGAAAATCAAAAATTTGGTTTTATCAGATGCGAAATTTAGCGACCTGTGCGATTTTCTGCGGTTTGAAAATTCTGGTTGTCTTCATCTTCAGCCGCCGCCCTGTAAAGGTTAGTGACCAAAATGGGAAATTGTTTAATTAACTTTTCAGAAAACTAGCCTATTATAGATCATGGAACGTTGAAACATATATTGGTTAATGTCAAATGGACGAAAATGAGGTTTGAAGTTGAATAACACTTTCGCATTTTTTCCTGCCGCATACTGTATGATACTGAAAGCGAGAAGTGTTCAAATGTCACAGCGATGTACACTGTAAATATAGCGTGACATAGCGTTTAACTCACACCCGCAGCAGCTCCTCTTGCTGCCGCTAATTCCGGAAGTTCTGAGTTGGTGGTATTCGACACCCAAACCACCTGGAGACCAACAGGAATGAACTTAGAATGGCAACAATCGTATTTAAGAACGAGCTTTTCAGTCGCACCACCGCAATATCTGCTGAAATTATGTTTCATAACACATCCGGAAAGCAAAACAAAAACAAAAATTGAATTGCCAAATTTCAATAAGCATGGTGACCAATTTGTTGAATTAAAAGTTTACCCCGGTTATTCGACAACATTCGGTGTCGCATTAGCGGGGTAATACGGTATATGCAATTGTCCAATCTTACGAACTGTTGAATATGCTGCTCAGTGCCATCCGCTGTCCTTATCCCTCTTTTAGAGCTCCTAGAATTCGTAACCCTAAATCGTCAGCCAATTTTACGTACGTTCCTCCCAATAATGAGCTCCACTGTTGAGAAGTCCTGCGAGTTTCTGTCCTAGTACCTCTACAACAGCGTGAGGTCTGTTGTCATTTTCGATGTTCATGATGAGAGTAGAGGCCGTCGGTGCTTATTGAATCGTTGGTGTTTCCCGGCGATCGAACCTTAATTTAAATGCAGTTAACCAACTCCGTGTTCGAGTTCCCGCTGGCTACTGATCGATCCTGGGTTGCTTTGGGCACTGCTTCTTTCGATTGGTTGTTTTCTGCTATAGCTGCTCTTTTTTCTCCGTCTCCGAGCACTGGTGACGCTGGTGTCAAAGCGACTGCATGTGCACCTGCACTTGCACTTTTATTTCCCACTCGATTTACCTTGTCACTATTAGCACTTCTATGTTTCTTCGGTCTGCCAAAAGCTTCTTCGGTATCTTCCAACGAAAATTAAACTAACAATGACAATGTGGAGTACGTATCGTTCAATGTTTGGGTATGGTCAATGATTGCAAGCCTATCGCGATAGTGTAAAAGCCTCAAGCGAGCTTCGCGCCATATTGCCTTGTTTTGAACGCCGAGTCAAGTGACGCCGTATTTGACGAACGCGTGTAAGGCATTGCGCAATGTTGTCTTCAGGTGACTAATCGCCCGAATTCTCCGGGAAGTTTATCCCACGTTAGTAATATATCTTAGACTCACTCAAAGTGCAATTTTTTGGTACTGCCAATCCGCCAAACCGCAAATATAACCATCTCTGTTGTACATATGTACGAGGAGCGAAAGCGATTTACTTATTGTTTGAAACTGTTTGCCTAATGTACAGGCATTGCTTCCCCAACGACTATGTAGAGGAAGAACAATTGCTACTTGGAAGGTCATCAAACGCGTCGTTCGCATTATGTTTGATACGACGGATAACTACAAATAGATGCTCGAAAACGACTAACTCAAAGTGCAAATTTTCGGTAATACCAATCCGTGTGGTCAATTATGATTTTCAAATAACTCAACCTACATATGTACAGATGGGTAAATTATTGGTTGAAATGAGGAAAAATCCACAGCTCAGGTGAGGTTTGAACTCACGGTCCTTATTCGCTAGACAAGTGCTTTACCAACTAAGCTACCAGGTGACAGCGATAGTCGGGATTTGTCCACGCGCAAATGTTAAAAAAAAGTCATTTCATGAGTGTTCAAGTGGACCGTAAAACGGCCTTAGACCGAAAAAGCAAGGGCAACTATTCCCGAAGCTGTCCACTGGTCGTTCAAGGTTAACATGGATTAGCCTTCTTTCGCTGCCAACATAAAGATTATTTGGGCGAATTATGTGCAATCAATGAGAAAAATGGCAAAGAAACGCGAAATCAGCTACTTAACGGCACGGAAAATCGAAAAGAAATTTACGATGGCCTTGGTGATCCTTCGACCATGGAAAAAAAACTCACATAAATACCAATGGCATCGGGGAGCTACGAGTAGCACCATATAAGAAAGTCTTGAATTTGCCCGAACCCAACATTCGTTTTTTGCTCTCCGACGAACAATCGATCCCGTACCATCAATAGTAATATTAAATTTTGTTTGTGTGTTAATGTCTACACCATTAGGCAATGTCAAAATAAACAAAAAAAAACTCATAAATCTTGAATCTTGGCTATGGCACTACCACGTACACTTTTCGACATTTGCGCGTGGACAAATCACGAGCTAGGTTACCACTTAGTCATTATGCAAGTGTTAAACTAAGAAAATCATCATTTTTTATTCACAGCCTATTATGATATGAGTTATAGCTTAAATACCCGCAAAGAAAACCAATATATTGTAAGTAAAACTGGAACGTTATTTTACTATGGTGCAAACATTATCACGCATACGGTAAATCAAAATTTGGTTGGGTTTTTTAGTTGGGCGCCAATGTTGCGGTTTGTCGACTAAGGGGCTAAAGTCGCCAGACTACGCGATTCTAAACAAAAACTCACGCTCATATCAGATCATAACAAACTACATTATTTATTGCATTGACAGCACATATAGACTTATCCTGTCTAGCTATCTATCAATAGTTATGGAACACTTATGTGACACAATACAATAGTACAGGCAGATGGCCCTGGTACAGGGGATGGCCAAAATGTTTGGGATAGGCAACTTTTTTTCTCCCACAAAAAAAATCAACATGCTGTAACTTTTTATAGAGTGCATCAAAGAATCTCAAATTTTGACTGTTTGTCAATCTATTATGTGTGCATCATTGGTACAAATTTGGGCTCGATTGAATAATTTTTCGCGAAGTTAGAACCGTTCGCGTAAAACACTATTTTTTAGACAACTCATTTTTGAGCTGTCATAACTCGGAAACCAGTGAACTAAATTGAATGAATTTTTTAACGTTTATCAACAATATATTGATACTCAATACGACGTTATAAAATGTAATATTTTCTCACGGCGAATTAAGTTATATCGGGTTGAAATTTTTACCCATATAGAGGAAAATAAGCAAAATTAACAATACCACACAAAAATTATTAAATGTGTTTTTCCTTCAATCTTAATAGGCTCTAATATATCTGATTAGAGATAATTTGAGAACAGAAGTGGAAAATCTTTGAATATCAACACTAAAATTCATTCACATTAATGTAAAAAAAATACATTTTTTCGAGAAAAGTCCAAAAAGTGTCAATCCATGATAACTTTTTTCAACGTTTAATAAGTATCTATCTTTTAATAGTTTGTGAAGCATTTACATATTGTTAGTGTACGTTCAAAATTTCATTCAATTCGGTTTACTGGTTTCCGAGATATGATAGCTCAAAAATGCGTTGTCTAAAAAAAGGTGTTTTACCCGAACGGTTCTAACTTTGAGAAATATTAATCAATCAAGCCCAAATTTGTACCAATGATGCACATATAATAGGTTGACAAACAGTCACAATTTGAGATTTTTTGATGCGCTCTATAAAAAGTTATAGCATGCTGAACTTTCTTGTGAGAGAAAAAAAAGTTGCCTATCCCAAACATTTTGGCCATCCCCTGTAGTTTACTCACGATGGGCCCATCGCATGCACACACTCTTCTACGCCGTCCGCTTATTGCCAGCTGCCTCTGCAGATTCGAATCCATTGTCGTGTGGACGCTCGTGCAACTTCCTTGCCACGCACGACTAAGCTCGCAAGATCTAAAGAGCTGCGTGCGAACTAGCTCCTCGCTGATGCCAGCTGCGCAGATGTTTTCCGTCGTTCGGAGAGGTTCAACGTGCAATGTACTTCGGATCGTGATGCTGCGAATAGATGATACGAGAAAAAAGGCCTTCAATTATTGATGAAGGCCTTTTGGTTCTGTATGTAAAGTATGTGAAGCAATCCGGGTCTTAAGGATACGGGCGTGCACTAGCGTTGTGTTCGATGCGTTTCTGGATAACCTCCTATTCATCAAACGCCAGGTATTGATGTCTAAATGTATTCTAGTGCCGTCCGGTGTTTGCTATGACCCGTGCTTCAATTGGCATGCAGTTTCGGGTTGCGGGCATCTATCGCCTCTAGGCTCAGTGCACCTGGTCGGAATCCGCGGATCAGATCACCAGCGACGGATCAATAATCTTGCGCGGTACACCACACCCGTCGTTCGTGTGCCCGCGTTTTCGCACAATGCATGACCGCATGCTTGCCACATACGGGGAGGACACAACTCCGGACAACTTGGTCCAGAGGATGTGTAGGGATGAGTTTGGGTGGAACGCCGTTTCAACGGCTATCACCCATATCGTCTGGGAGCTACAGAGGAGGTGGCGCGTGGACTCGGAGAATGGCTAGTTCAGATGCAGTATAAGAGGTGATCCAGGGGTTCGGAGTCGGCTTCGTAGGTCATACCGGTGCCCTGCGGTCGAGATCGACCCTTACAGCGATTAAGTGGCCGCGGAGAGGAAGTCCCGGTAGCGGTGCTGTCGTGGCGTCGGTCTACTGGGTTGGATCCGAGCCCGCGGTAGGAAAGGGGTTCCCGGCAAGGGTCAGGGCAGGTGGAGACCCTGCTGTCAGCAACCTTCTGGTACAGCTGATAGGGCCTGAAGAGTAGTGATACCCTTCCTTATGAGCAGGTCAGATCGGGTTGCACGTATGTATCAGTTCTTGATGTCTGCAAAGCAGTTGGACGCGGGCGGGGTTGACCCTGCCCGCCTTCCGAGGACAAAGGGAATGGCGAGGACCACTCGGGAAACTGGCTAAGCGCCAGCATACTACCGTGATGGACTCTCCAAAGTGAGTCATCGATGTTCGTTGCTGCAGGCTACGCAGCTAACCTTGAGGGTGCGATGTGCACTAGCCCCTCTCTGAAGCAAAGCCTTCTTGGTGATTCCGGAGAGACGAAGGGTTTGGCGACCATAGGAATGTGTTTTAGTGGGTCGAGGATAGAGTAGTCCTGACTTTTACTTTTGTTATAGAAGACCGCCTAAACCCCACACTACCCTTACCTTCCTGTTAGGGTGTTTGTTGAGCAGATTTTCCCCCCTATGGTTTAGAAGAAAAAAAAACACCACACCCGTCCGTGTAGGTGCGCACTGCACCTACTCTTCTGTTCGGCTATCGTACCGTGAGGTTCGATCGTTCTTCGTTGGTAGCTCAGCGGGAGCGATGATATAACGGCGATGTGCAAGATAATTGGCTCTTCTGCATTGATCTGCATTGATGTCAAGCGGACGGCCCATGTATCAATTCTTATTTGACGTGTGCCTTTCAAGGATGTTTTCGAACACCTGGCAATAGTTTGACTCATTTGTTCATAACTCAGTTCAGAAAACTAATATTGAAATGTGGTGTTTGGCAAAGTTGTAGATTAGTGTTTTTCCTACAATTATCACCAAGGACGCACTAATCTACAACTTTTGCCGAACAGTACGTTTCAATATTAGGTTTCTGAACTGAGTTATGGGCAAATGAGTCAAACGATTGCCAGGGGATCGAAAACATCCCTGGTGCCTTTTATAGATTTATCTTTATAGCTAACTAGGGTAGCGAACCACTTGGGTAGCTGGTATTTTTGGCACTTTTCGCTATAACTCAGTCAATTCCAAACCAATTGACTTAAAATTTTGTACACGGCTAGATACTACGTATCTCATCGCGTTCCAAAAATTGTGTCAATTGGTTCAGAATTGGCTGAGTTATAGCAGAAAAATCGATTTGTGCTGGAATCTGATAAGCTGAGTGTGAAAAGTAACAGTAAAATGAAAAAAAAAAAAAATGCGTTGTGACAAAAAATACGTGATGTTCACGTATGGTAACGCATTCTTTAATCATAAGTGGCACAGCAAAAATGAGTAAATCATGTTTTCAGGCCTTGCGCTAGGCCAAGTGCTGATATCTCAACGGTAGCTATATTATTGGTCAAATGAAAATTAAAAATAAGCAATAAATGTTTTTTTTATCTGTATTAACGAGATTTTTAGCCCTAGGCTAGTTCATCTCGGGACCAACGCTTTACTTCCCTTCCGAAGGAAGAACTCACATTTTGCGAGTTTGTCGGGAGTGGGATTCGATCCCAGGTCCTCGGCGTGATGGTCAAGAGTTCTAACCATCACACCAGGTCCGCTCCCATTTTCCCCGCAATAAATGTTATTCGGAAGAATATTGGGGAAGTTGGGGAACGCCAAGAAATGTTTCTTGTAAAATATAATAAAATTGAACATTTTAAAACTAACCAACTCATTAGGTATACGTTGGGTTTAGTTTTAAAAATACACAGCAAAAAAAATATGAAATTTAAACAGCACGTAAATTGAAGATCAACTGAAATTTGCGGCAGAAAAATGTAAATCACCAACATTTAACGTCAGCCGAGCAGCCCGCTGCTGGTCAGACGGCTTGTTTACAGATTTTAAAGCATATTCGCTTTAAATTTACATGCATCTGCTATAAATCATGCCAGCTACTCTCCGTCATAAACTAAACGAACGGCTGCTCGCAGCTGTGGCGGTTTCCCCGTTGTCTCTCTCAGTACTCTCTGCTGCAGCCGGAGCATGTCGGGAATGTGTGCATTATGGTAGAAGCAGTTTCACTTTGACTGTCTACTATTCAACAAGCTGAGATAGCCGAGAGAGCTCGGGCGTGCTACTCACACCCCAAGGATCTGAGTTCAATTCTCGCTCGCACCTCAATTTTTCTTTATATTTTCTAACAGATATCTGCCCTGTAAATTTAAGACCGCACAAAAAATTCCATCATATATGACGGGGTACTTTTGTTAAATTCGATCCATCATAATTTTACAGGTTTTTTTCGAACTGTGTAATATCTCAATATTTCAACCCTTTGGGGACAGATGGGGCGTATGTGCTCAGCCGAGAAAATCGACCCCCACAAACGTGTTCTAGACTAGCGAGGTTGCATCAAGAGAGGTAAATATGCCGTCTCCAACGGGTTAATTGATTGTTGGTTGAGGTTGAAACAGTCGTACATATCGGAATTTGCATTACTTACTACAGATGTTGTTAAATTACATGAAAAATCTCAGTATTTTCATTAACTTATGAAATTATACGCGCTACACTCACCTGGAAAAATAAACAGAAACACACCCACTGATAGTATTTGTATATTTTCTTATCTATGTTCTTTCCATCGGAGTTTCCAACACCGGGGTAGGGCACTTCACTACCGACTTTTTTCAGGAATAGACTTTTCAATGCATACGTTGAATGTATCCAGCAATACGTGTTGAGTACTTCTTCTGGTATGTCTTTCGTGTGAACGCAGTCAATGGGATTACCGACATATTGCTTCGTAGTAACAATAAGGGAAAATGCCATCAAGATCATCACGGTGATAGAGTAGTGCAGTCGAAATACAGGTGAATCGGTATTTACATGGCTAATTTTGACTAAGTTTTTTAATCCGCGAAATATATCCAACATTGTTTGGAATTGGACAGTTCCACTTATGACTCAGTAAATTTCTCCTTTGTGTTTCCACTTGTTTAGCAATAGTGTGTGCTGATTGAATAACATGTTATGAAATGCAACAAATGTTTATGGAAAGGTAATAAACGGAGTTTCTTCTGATTGCTTTTCATTCTTCACTGCATTCTTCTTTTAACGGTCACTATATTGAGCAAAAACGTGATTTTTGTTTTCTACATTCGTTTTTCATGTTTTATATGGCACACTTTCGATTATTTCATTTGTACATCACCAGGGTCACAATTTCGCAGCACGAACTAAATGGTAGAGAATTAACTAGTAAATATCACTTCAACTATGGCTACAATAGCAGAGATCAAAGGTATTCCTAGAAAAGTTCAAATCACACCACCGAATAAACACTTATTGGACCACTTATATTGTCCTGGTCCAAATTTAACTGGCTGTTTTAGCTGTTCGAACAGAGAACACATTTTGGTTTTCTTTGAATACGCATGGCTTCCCGTAACAAGTCCCTTTCAATATAAAACAGTTTCTTTTGGTTACCGCTTCACAGCTTTGCGATAGCGATGCCGTGCCAAAATGAAAGGTGTTCAGAGAATTATTTAGATTTACTTCTGGACTTATGGACGTAGTATATGGAAGAAAATAAGGATTAATGAATTTATTAGTTTTGCTAATAGTTCATAATTATCTGATGTGCCCGAAGAAGGTGTTCCACACGTGTGCATCAACTCATACAAATCTAAATGGTATCGGTTATTGGCATTCCAGGTATGGTATGGTTACTGTTGGTGAAATCCTTTTCATAAGCTAAAATCAAAAAAGTGCTAAAAACAGTGATGCTCAAGAGTATATATTGATCTCTATCTACCATACACCATTATCGTCTTGGTTGTGTACAGTACATAAAAATGAGCTTGGACGTCAAAAGCATGACTCGTGGAAAATAAACTTTTAACCACTGCAGATAATAACTCACTTGAGAAAATGTGGTAAACGCTTGAACGTTAGGCTGGCTCAGACTCATTTCACCGTTCTAATTGTTCTTGAAACTACAAATTCACATTAGTCATTCAATGTGTTATTACTTAGTGATTATAATCAATTGTGCTGCGTTGTTCAGCGTCCAAATCAAATGGACATAGTTTGGTTTGGTTAGTTTTAAATTGTTGTTTCTGAAATTAGCTTCGTTTATCTTGTTAAAATTCTATCCAGAAACTCATTGCTTATTTTTTTCGGGACAGTGCAAAGTGAGTATTTCCATAGGAATGATCCATCTTAAGCTTTCAAGAACGTTTAAATTTTATTTTTATTATAATTATATAACCTTTTCTTCAACATTTGGAAGAATTGTACCCATTTTTTACGTTCATTCTTGTAAATATATATATCACTAATGTCAAAGTTTGGAGTGAGACTACCCACAATCACTAATGTTAGTAAACAAGTTTTCCGTCAGAATACTAGTGTAACTATATATTTGCACGCCATAGAAAGATTCGTGAAACTATTTTTTGAAAAGTATTTGACTTGCCAGAATTTTAATATTAATTCTTTTATTTATACATCCACATCTTACTATCGGTCTCAAATTGACCTTACAATTGGTTGAGATTTCCAAAATATGATATTTTTCTGAAAGCTTTTATTGTACCGATGGCTCCCTTCTCGAAGGTCGAGTTAATGCTGGTGTCTCATGGGTTAAGGCAACGTCAGTCTCGCTGGATTGGTAGGCACTGTACCGATTTTCTGGCTGAAATATTTGCTCTTATGTGCGGAGCGCAGTCAACACATAATATACATCTGTTTAGATAACCAGATTGCTTTTGTAGCACTTATCTTGGTCAGGTCTAGGTCGAGGTTGATTATCGCCTATTGAAATTCTTCCATTATAGGGCATGAAATGAGTGATAATTTTACTCGAACGTCACATGATTACATATTCCAGTGTGAAATTGTTGATGAAATTTCGCATTTACTCTTGAGCTGCAAGTAAGCACAAATAAAACTAGGCTAGTATGAATTTCCCTTTATACCCCGCGGTCTATCTTTCTTTTTGAAGTTACACAACACTACGAACGAAGTAACAGGAAATACTTGTTTGCTAAGAAGTATCGGCTAAGATATAAACGACTTATAAAAAAAGTGATCATTTTTCATTACAAAATCAGAAATTGCCAATAAATAAGTAGAGGTGGGAGCATTAATAAACTACAAAAGTTCCACAAACAAGTCCAAAAGTGCAAAATTAAATCAAAATTTCGCATTAATAATTAATTCAAGGAATAAAAAATGCAAGAATTCTCACGAATAATCCAACAAGTGCAATAAATAACATCCTTTTGTCCATCATAAAAGTTTAAACTTTTTTAAATAAATTCGGTTCTCAATAAATAATAAGTTCAAAATTCACAGTTGAAAAACACCAAAAAAGTAATTCAAAATTTAGCAATAAATATGTAACTACGTACAATTCACATGATTGCATTTCTAGCTGAAAGCACAGGTATTTTCATGCGGCGAAGCCGCATAGAGGAACGAACTAAGGTACCGGCCAGAGTGGACGCGTCACGCGGCGCGATGTGTAAATTTGCACGCAAAGGAATAACAATCAATAATAAGGAGCTATCAAATCGTATGGGAAAACCGCGTCGCGTCCACTCTGGCCGTACCCTAAGGCGGCAAATGGCCGTCGAATTTAAAGACACGGACACGTTCAATGTTTTCAGTGAGCTTTTTCGCTCTTTGAAGGAAGCAAGACACTAGGCAATGGACTAGCATGCAACTCCCAGTGGCACAGCCGAAAACTTTTCCTGACAGCTGCGGCGGGAATCGAACTCGTGCTCCTTGGCACGATGCGACTAAAAGCTTGGTTACACAAATCACACGACGCGCTGTAACTGCGTCCATTCGGTTCTGGGCAATCCAAAGATCCAAGAATTGGCCCGGCAAACGGAGTCCGACTAGCGTTAGCGGGATGGACAGCAAGCGATTGCCTGTTGAATTGCACGCATAGTTTTTGCCGTTTATTGTAATGTATGTAGTATGTTAGATTTTTTTTTCATTTTTTTTATTGCAATTGTTGATTTTTTGTGCAAATTCTGGCTTTTTTATTGCTCGATACAATTATGTATGGGAAATTTTGATTTATTTATGCGCTTTTTTGATTATTTTTGGAACTTTTATAGTTTATCATTGTGTTCACTCCTATTTGTATATTGACAATTTTCAAAATATTTACGGAAAAAAATAATTCAATATGAGGCGTTAATTTGGCTACCAAGAAATATCTTCATTTGGTGTGCTACTACTTTACTATTCATTGAAATGTACGAAGATATAAAAAAAATATCATTTTGAATATTAAAGGAGTACGGCAGTAGTATATTAGGGCCCATATAGCCGAGGCGGTAAACGCACGGGTATTCAGCATGACCATGCTGAGGGTGACGGGTTCGATTCCCGGTCGGTCCAGGATCTTTTCGTAAAGGAAATTTCCTTGACTTCCTTGGGCATAGAATATCTTCGTGTCTGCCACACGATATACGCATGCAAAATGGTCATTGGCAGAGGAAGCTCTCAGTTAATAACTGTGGAAGTGCTCATAGAACACTAAGCTGAGAAGCAGGCTATGTCCCAATGAGGACGTTACGCCAAGAAGAGAGAGAGAGGCAGTAGTTTATTAAGAGGCGAATGAACCAGAACGTTTGTAATAAAAATAAGTAGTTTAGTAGTAGATTAGCAAACACAGCTTGAATGCTGTTTAATTTAAGAGCGTCTACAGTAACAAAGCAATAAAGTTTTTACTTCAAAGGAATATCTTATTCAATGCAAAAGCCTTTCTGTATTTTGAACTAAATTTCTTTCCATGTGTCACCATTCATTTCTAATTGAAAGTAAAAAGCAGAAGCTTTCGTAGAATTTGCTGAAATTTTGAATATCTAAATTAGTTTTAACATTTGACTGAAAGCATACACGGAGGTCATCTCATTGAAGAATGTAGAATTAAATAAGACTATAATTACGCTACTTTTTGAATTTATCGATTAAATGTAATATGGAATAAATGTGTTCTCCAATTCCAGTCTGTTGTTACAAACGTTTGAAAGTAGTTCATAAATTTGGCAAAACTTCAAATCAGTAGAAGCCAGTCACGAGTAATTCAAAGAAAACAGAAAATGTTATTCGTATGTTGCTGACGCACAGTTTTCCACCGTTTTCACGATGATGCACACTTGAGACGTGGCAAAACTATTCTATTTTGAAAGCAACGTTGTATATGCGATATGGTCTTTTAATCCAATCCCTGTAGCAGACAAACTGTTCACACACCCGTCACAAGCGTGTATTGTAAAATTGCTTATGGCTGTATTATCCAGTTCTATTGGGGTATCATCTTGATAGATGAAGTTTCACTTTGCAAATAAAACTAAAATCATTCGCATTGAACATATTTTTCTTCCTTGCACTTTTAACTAATTGTAATGCGTACGTATTTATTGTCAATCAATCACTGTATTTTCTTCAATTTTTATTACTAGTACCAGCTTATACCCAATCTTCTCTTCTATCATTTGCACTCGCACACGACGTTGGCAGAAACAGCAAATAACGTTCACTTGTTTCATTCATTAGTCTCCCAAATTAGTAGAAATTTATGAATTTTACGAAATTATAATTTTCCTACAGCACCGAGCAGACGGAAAACGGTGTTCGAAAAAAAATTATTTACATACTGATTTATTTTCACTCGCACCCGGCGACGTTGTTAGCGTCTCGACGCCAAAATTAACACTAGTAGCCAATTCGTTATTTAAAACATAAAATATCTGGCCTCTCTCTTCGCAATATGTGTTTAAGTTTGAAATGTTTATAAATACGTAATGTATGTGTTGATTTTGAGAGTTTTGGGTAATAAGGATGGTACATATTTATATACTTTCGTTATAATTTTGTACATTTTCCTTTCATTCGTTTTCTTTGGATTGGTGCAGGACAGCATTGGAATGTCAGTAAACGTGGTTTAAGAACAAGCCCATTTGGAGAGAGAATACACGAGTGCTAGCATGGCACACATGCTTCATCTGCCACGTTGAGTCTCCCATATTATAGTGTGTGATTTTTTTTTCCCACTGCCACGTTACGTGCTGCTCCCGATTGTGGATGTAACGAACGGAAAGTTGAGCGCATATGCTAAATTGGATATATGGTGGTGGATGATGATTTTGTGAGCCATGAAAGATTTTATTCTTATCGTGTGTCTATTGAGTTCGATTCTTTATTTATGAGACATGACAAATAGTTCTATTGCATCATATACAACACATGATTTGTTTGTTATACAATTGAAACGCATTTGTAACTTTTGTGACTCCAGAGTACGCTGCAGATTCTACTGTAGTATGTTTTAAGTTAGTACTATTCTTTTGCATTTTGCAACATTTAGCATTACTTCACGTCTCCGCTAGACAGAAATGTCTTGTCATTTTGCTGCCAGAAAGAGAAAATTTAACAGAAATGTTCAACATCTCTACCCTTCTTGTAAACGGCGGGAGAACAATCTGTCATGACTATGTAGACGTTGGGTTAGATTTAGTTTTCGATCAGATGTTTAACTCGTTGAGGTCTTGAAGTCAGAATCATCAACCTAAGAATCTATAGATAAGTGTGAATATTATGAGAATTGTTTGAGAGTTTGAGCTCAAGCAGCTAAAACTTTTTAGCATTGGTAATCAGAAAGTTACTCAAAATTATATGTGATAGGTAGGATCCGACCTACTGATATGTGATAGGCAGTGCCGGATTTAGAGCGGGGCCAGGGCCCTGGGCCCCCACATTTTAGGGGCCTCCACAAAATTTCACTTCACGAAAAAAAATGTGAAGCAAGAAAAAAAAGTAGTGCAAGAAACTTCTCTTGATTTGATTTTTGTCATAAAAACTTCTAATTACTGTTTACTGGATGTATGTGATATGTTGTAATTCTTTTGAGAAAGACTGCAACTATTTCTGGAGCTCGATTTGAATAGGTCGTATGTGCTTTTGTCGATATAAAATTCGATCAGTTTATTTTAGTCATTGTAGCAATATGGCAGATATTTTTCAAACTGTTAATGATGGAACAGAAAGCCTGTTTTGTGAGGATTCTGCTGTATGTATCAACTTTGCTCAATTTCAACGGTTTTCGCTATAATAAGCGAATCCAACTGATCGAATTTTTAATCGACAAAAGCACATACGACAAGACATACGACCTATTCAAATCGAGCTCCAGATTTATCCAGCTATTTAGTAAAATTTTGAGTTTTGCCTCCAAAATTCAATAATATGTTTTTGTGCAATTGCTAAAAAAAATCTACCACAAATCCTGAAGAAAATCTTCGATCGAATACTAGAGGAACTCCATAACTCTATAGAATGCAGACTTGAAAAGTACTTGCTAAATGTGTTTGTTTGTTTGTTTTTCTGTTTAAAGTTTTTTGAATGAAAAAAAATAGAAATATTTGTTTTTTTTTTATTTAGAGGTGTTTTTTTTTAAATCCTTGAGTTTGATTATACTTCGACAGCTTACCACAGAACAAAATAATTGTTGAAACATTGTTTAAGAGAAAATCTAGCATGAATTTAGGACAGATTATTGAAGAGTTTCAGTTTTACTTTTTCAAGTTAAGTAATGTGCTTGCTGAAATAAGGATGAATCCATGGCGAACTCCTGATAATATCCATAGATTTATAGAGAAAATTTCAGAAGAAATTTGTGGAGAAATTGGCTGAAAATTTATCCGCATTTTCCGCTAAAGATTTTCAAGAAGTGAAGGATCGCATCCCACTCCCGACAAACTCGCAAAATGTGAGCTCTTCCTTCGGAAGGGAAGTAAACCGTGTATCCCGAGGTGAACTATCCAAGGGCTAAAAATCTCGTTTATACAGATAAAAATAAATAAAACTTTCAAGAATTTTATTAGAAACTAGCTGGCCCGGCAAACTTTGTCTTGCCGTCTTGTGGAGGTTTGACAACTGTTGAGCTCAAAATAGCACCGCACTCTAGATTGGTTTCATTTTAGATCGTGTTGGTTTTCTTCCCAGTTCATGAAAAATCAGTACTTTATCAATTTTCTTACATTTTTCAGTTCATTTTTGTAACTTTTTATACATAAACACAGCCACCATGAATACGAATCGAACCGTGCAAGAGTCATGCTGATCGGTTCACCCGTTCGTGAGTTTTGTTGCCTGAAAGAAACTTTGAACTCATTTTTATATATATAGATTGAGTCAGGAATCCCCTGAAAATTCATGGATTCTCTCTAAAATGTCTTTAGAATTTTCTATTATAGTTTCCTCTTTAATTAACTTAGTTTAAGTTTTGTGGAAATTTCTTTTGGGAGGTCGTCAGATCCTCCCCTAGCAGTCGCGGTAGAACAAGTTTTTGTTAAGTGTTCATTCACAGACAAACAGACGTATTACTTGGAACAAAGTGCGATTAAAACCATCGTCACAAAAGTATAATCGCCCAATGCTAATCATGCTGTGTTTTGCAAACCCACTGAGATGGCGGTAGTGAGCAAATGTCAAATAGCGAGAGATTTATGAACTACAGAATATTTGAAAAGTCCGTTCAAAAAGGAAACGATGGGAAGTGGGTAGAGTAAGACATCTGTTTGTCTGTGGTTCTTTCTTCATGGTGATCGACCTGCAATTTATCCAGAGATTAGCAGACATAGCAAAGATCCAGAATTTCAAATCTGTTATTGATAGATTTAGAGGATATCAACATTTTTCTTAGCTCTGCCTATTGTTCTAGATGTAAATTCTTCTTCATCGACATTAATACCTTTATTACAATATTTGTAAGATAGTTTTATATTTTTTGATTTTTTCCTCGTTATATGGGCAAACATATATCCTCTACATAAAGGGCCCCCACAACACTGTGGCCCCGGGCCCCCACATTTGTAAATCCGGCCCTGGTGATAGGTAGGTACAGACAGAGATTGTCTTCTTCCCTTTTCACTATGAAACAAGGTTGATACATCCTCCAACAATCGAGAATTGTTTTAGTCTAGTCAATGAATGGAAATAAGATATACAGTAATCAACAATATGAAAGTCCATCCTATAGTGGCTGAAGAAGTAGAGGATAGACAAAATGATCGGGACAGGCAGAATTTTAACTTTCCAAAAAATAGTCAACTACCTATAAGTTTCCGAAGAGTGCATCAATTATTCCTATTTTTACTGTAAGATGATCAACTAGCTATCTACCAATGGTCCGAATTGGGAAAAGATCAAGCTTTTCTACATGAAGTTAGAATTGTTATAGAAAATGGCATAATAAACAGGGAATGAAATTATCAGCAAATTGAGACGAAAAACGGCGTTTTTCGAGCAACCGATTTTTTCTGTTTTTAGGGGTCGTCCATAAATGACGTAGCTTTTTGGGGGGAGGGGGGTGTTTGTGATTTTGTAACGAAGTGTGACGAATGGGGGGGTAGGGGTTTATGATATACTACGTAGCTTTCTACTAGGCCTAATGAAAAAACCCAAATAAATCCACCTAGTGGTGATAGTGCCTTTCTCATCGTATATGTTCTCACGACCTTTCCGTCGATGTAAGTCAAAGTGTTCCTGAATCCTGATATTTTTTAAGAAAAGTAAGCATTTTATCAAAGCCATCATTGAAATGACTTAAAACCTATTGAAGGCACATAGTCCGACGTTATGTTCAACGTACAAGCAGAGCTGAATAATATCAGATTTCTCAGTTGACTGCTTGAGCACCTTCACTAACACTGGGAGCTGATTAATATCAACACTATACTAACATGCTAAGATATAACTTTTTACACAATCACAGATCGCTTTACGGTTTTCGATAAAGTTTTTTCTACACATATTAGGTTTTATTTGATTGACCTTTGAAAACAAGAATATAGTGAGTATAGTGAGACGTCTGTTTGTATTTGGGTTTGATTTGTCAAGATTTTGTTCTCTTACACATATTTATCGCTTGCATTGATTTTATTTATTTTCGTAGATCCGGCAAAGCACCAAACACTGGTTGTGCAACCCTACCGGTAGTCTCTAATGTGGTATGAGCCTATTTTCTAGTTAACCGTTCCTCAAGTTATTAAAAAAGTCGTGATGTGATGTGTCGCATGTTAAATTTGGTTACTTTCAATGCGGTACTGGAACAGGTTCCGGAGCACCACCGGGTCTACCAAATGGTCGGCGTTAATTCAGACCGGACCATCTGGTTTTCAATGATTTTGGGGAAATTTCCTGCCAGCACTTGGGATATCAAATCAAGCGCGTTATTTTATGAAAAACTGTAGATCTTTTATGTAATGACCCATCGAAAAATTCAGAAATATCGATTTCCTTCGCTTATCTTTACCTGCCCAAAAAATTGCGTAGTCCTCTCTGACTTAACGCCGACCAAATATAGTCTGAGACTATTTCATGGCTAACGTTCATTAGGTTACCTAAAAAAACACGATTTGATTTATCTTATGCATGGGTACAGATCACTTTTACATTTGATCACTTCCAGTGGGTCACCCAGAACTGGTTTCTGAACATTACCGGTTATCTAAAATATGGTCTGCTATGTTCTTACGAATCGATCATCGTGTTATCAAAAAAGGGTCTTTAGTTGGCCTAGTGGTTAAGGCTATAGATCGCCAATCCGGAAACGGCGGATTCGATTCCCGTTTCGGTCGGGAAAATTTTCTGGACATCCTGGGCATAGTATCATGTATCATTGTATTTGCCTCACAATACACAAATTGGGTTTTTAAATTAAGAAAAATTCAATATTTTTTTTATTTTTAAACGAAAGAGCACCTTTTTCTGAGCCGCTATGATTTTTTTCAGATTTTTAGAACTCTATTTTGGTATCTAAAATCAATTTCAAAGAGATTTTTTGAAATCACCTTTTGACAGCTGGGCAACTGTTTGACAGCTCCGCTCAGTACAAAATGCGACGAGGGGTGATTCGACAAATCGCTCCCATACAAATTTCAAATTGATTTTTGAATAGGTTCCCGGGCACCAAAACCCATGAAAATTTGGATTTCGGCTCAGTTTGGCATGCAGATTCAGAATATGGGACTATCTCAACACCGCTTAAGAAGCCAATTCATGCAATGGCAGGCAAAAAAACCCCTTCAATTAATAACTGTGGAAGTGCTCTAAAGAACACTAAGTTGAAGAGAGGCAGGCCAAGTTCCAATGCGAACGTCAAGTCATAAAGAAGAAGACATTATTACAAAAGCTGCTATTTGATGTACTCCCAAGCAACCAAAAGTTCGGATTTCACTTGAAGAGCGAACTCAGAAGTTCGAATTTAGTTCAATTCTGGCTTCGTCGAACTTCATTCTCAAAAAAGTTACACATGTATTGTTTATGAACTTGGAAGTACATGAACATGCTTTTGATTTCTCTTCAAAACGACATTAAAGTCGAAAAGAGGTTCAGAAAGAACTTACTTTGAACTTAAGAACCATTGGCGAAACTACGGAATTTTACCAGGGGGTGCACTACAAACAAATATTCATTAGTTCATCCATTCATCATTCATCGCCCCATATCTCACAGCAGTGCAGTAAAATTCTAGGGGGTGCCTGGCACCCCCGGCAACCTCAATAGTTTCGCCTATGTTAAGAACAGAATTCAATCAAATTTTAATCGAACTCATGTTGGATTTTTGTGTTCCTACAAAGTTCAAATTTGGTTCAATTAGACATACAGGGGATGGCCAAAATGTTTGGGATAGGCAACTTTTTTTCTCCCACAAAAATATTCAACATGCTGTAACTTTTCATAGAGTGCAGCAAAAAATCTCAGATTTTGAGGGTTTGTCAACCTATTATATGTGCATCATTGGTACAAATTTGAGCTCGATTGATTGATTTTTCGCGAAGTTAGAACCGTTCGGGTAAAAGTTATAGCTTGTTGAACTTTTTTGTAAGAGAAAAAAAAGTTGCCTATCCCAAACATTTTGGCCATCCCCTGTATAATATCAACTTGAAATGTTCCGTTCCGAACTTGTTTTGAACTTACTACTTAAAGTTCGTATAAATATTAACCGTACCAAATGTGAACTTCTTTTGAACTTCGGAGACAGCGGAGCTCGGGAGAAGTTCGCATTCAATTAAATTACTCGGAATTGAGCTCGTCGGCCACATCTTGCGTAAGTTTCGCAAGTATACTTTGTTTCACTATTATATTTCATCAGTACCTAACTGTATTTAACGAAAGGAATCCGTAATATGTAGCTAAAAGACTGCTCCCGTCTCGGCTTCTGTATGGGACCACAATTCCGCAGTATTTTCTCGGCTGCGAATAAACCCTTCCAGATTTGCTTCTTTACGATCACTCTCACTTCTAGTGTTCACGCGATGATAATCAACGCAATCATGGTCATTAAAAACTGATAAGCTGGTGCCAACGACCGAATTAGGCACTAATTTATTGCTTTGCACTTTTACCACTTGCCGACCAAAACAAACTGAAAATGTCAAACTGTGCAAGTTCACAAGAAGTTCCACGTAAACTTCTTTTGAACTTTGCGATTAATTCTGGTTCTCGCAGACAACTTCAAGTTCACATGCGAACCTGTTTGAGCTCTAATAAATGAAATCAGCACTTTGACTAAAATCCCTCATTGCTCAACAACGCATGCATGGAGCATTGGTAAGGCACCGGCTTTCAACGAGGAAAACCCGAGTTCAAGTCTCGTAGTAAGTAAAATACATAAAAATATTACTAAAGAAATTGGTCCACAGGTACTTTCTAATAATTAATCGCTTTTGAGTACAAATTTCATTTTTTTTTCGATTTTATCGAAGCTTATTTTTAAGCTAAATAGCATTCCATACAGCAGCACAAGTTTACTTTTTGTGAACTCAAGTTCGGTTAATTACTTAAGAAGTGGGGCGTATGGAATGCTATTCGTATACCTTCGAATAGCTGATTAAGCCCGAACATGCCCTTTTATCCGAACTTTTGGTTGCTTGGGCTGTCAAACCCCGCGTATTGTTTGTTTATTTTGTTTGTTTATTTACTAATAATTCAACTGACTTTTGAAGTCTTATTGAATAACTTAAAACTATGGATACAAAACTACATTTAAAGCATACGAACTACAAACAATTATTGCAAAAAAAAAAACTACTGGCTGATCAACCGCAGTGAACCTCGGAAGCCAACAATCGTAAAATGAACAAGCTATCAATTCGTACCACCACTATATCTGTAAGATTTGTGTTCAATAACAAATCATACAATTTAAACAAAACTTAAATAGAGTTAGTTTATCGCATTAAAAGTTTACGCAGATAATTTGTCAGCAATCACTGTCGTATTTCACATTTTACCAGTTTCGGTTCACATTTTACCACTTACCGATTGTCCCTGATGTGGTCTTAGACTAGTTTCATGCTAATTGTTAATCATTTTTCCAAAAAAGTCGCAAATTGATGTAATGCATGTATTGGTTGGGTTCATTTATGCATTTCGCCAGTTCCGGCGAGGCACTCGAATCTGGTTCCGGAACACTACCGGGAATGTGGCCTGAGACTATTTTCTTGCTGATCGTTCTTCGCGTTATCGAAGAAGCCTGAAGAATGTTCTGCCTGTATGCGTTTAGCTCCATTCTACACTTCCATCGGGGCACCTGGAACTGGTTTCAGCACACTATTGGTTTTCCAAAGTATGGTCTATGATTTTTTTTCTTGTTAACCGTTCAACAGGTTACCTAAAAAAATTTCCTTTACGAAAAGATCCTGGACCGACCGGGAATCGAACCCGTCACCCTCAGCATGGTCATGCAAATACAAATCAAAATACCTAAAAATTCGCGATTTGATGTGTCGCTTGCATGGGTTTCGTTCACTTTTATATTTGGCCATTTCCGGCGGGAAACACGGAACCGGTTCCGGATTACTACCTATTCAGATATGTTCTGAAAATATTTCCCTGCTAAATGTTCATCAGGATAACAAAAAAGCCACTATTTGATATGTCGCATGGAT
This sequence comes from Aedes albopictus, assembly GCF_035046485.1. Lineage (NCBI taxonomy): Eukaryota > Metazoa > Arthropoda > Insecta > Diptera > Culicidae > Aedes > Aedes albopictus. The sequence continues at coordinate 207,606,560 of NC_085138.1, forward strand.
GGGCTTGGTTAACTTTTATACTTTGCCACCTCCGGCGGGACATCTGAAACCGGTTCCGATAAGGCCTGAGAATGCTTTCCTGCTTACTGTTCATCAGGTTACCGAAAAAGCTGCGGTTTGATATGTCGCATGCATGATTTTAGTTCAATTTTATATTGGCCACTTCCAACGAGACACCCGGAATCGGTTCCGGAACACAACCGGTACAGATATGGTCTGAGAATATTATCCTGCTAACTGTACATCAGGATATCAAAAAAGCCACTATTTGATATGTCGCATGCATAGGTTTGGTTAACTTTTTTTTTTGGCCACCCCCGGCGGGACATTTAGAACCGGTTCCAAAACACTACCGGCTCCGATATGGTCTGAGAAAGTTTTCCTGCTTACTGTTCATCGCGTTAACGAAAAAGCCGTGATTTGATATGTCGCATGCATGGGTTTAGTTCACTTTTATGATTGGCCACTTCCGGCAGGACACCTGGAACCGGTTCCGGGACACTACCGGTTCAGATATAGTCTGAGACTATTTTTCTGCTTACCATTCATCAAGTTATCGAAAATGCCGTAGTTTGATGTGCCGCATGGATGGGTTTGTAGCGTTTTCATATCTGACCCTTTCTTGGGGTACCGGTCCGGAACACCTAAATGGCCATAACTCCGGAACGGCTGGACCGATCTGAACCATTTTCAATAGGAAACAATGGGACCAGATTCCGCATCGAATGAACCATCGGTCATTGAAATCGGTTGAGGTTTACTGCCAAAAAGTGATGTGAGTTTTTTGTACACATACACACATACACACACACATACATACACACACATACAACAGCCACGTCGATTATGCATGCGGGAAAGCAGCAAAGATGATCACGGCATTGGCGAGGAGCATGCCGAATAACTCAGCAATCAGCAGTAGCAAGAGGCGGTTACTAGCTAGCGTGTCTACATCGATTCTAAGGTACGCTGGTCCAGCTTGGGCGACCGCAACGAAAACGAAGAGAAATCGCGCTCAGCTCTGCAGCACGTACAGACTGATGGCCATGCGAGTGGCAAGCGCCTATCGCACGATATCATCGGATGCGGTGTGCGTGATTGCCGGGATGGCTCCCATCACCTTCGTTCTAGAAGAGGACAAAGAGTGCTACGAGGCCAGGGGCACAAGAGGAGCTCGGAAGGCAGCGCGGGTCGCCACGATAGCGAAGTGGCAACACGAGTGGAATACCACAGCGAAGGGAAGATGGACCCACCGCCTTATTCCAAATTTGGTAGAATGGGTAAACAGAGATCATGGGGAAGTGAATTTCCATTTGACGCAGTTCTTGTCAGGTCATGGCTGCTTCAAGAAATACCTGCACCGGTTCGGACACGCAGGGTCGCCGTTCTGCCCTGAGTGCGGAGATGTCGAGGAATCGCCGGAACACGTTGTCTTCGAGTGTCCACTATGTGGTGCTGGTATAAGGGCCGACAACATTGTGACTAGAATGTGCCGTGACGAAGCCTGCTGGAACGCGGTGAATGCTGCGGTGGTAAAGATAATGTCGTTTCTCCAGCGGAAATGGCGAGAGCAGCAAATGAATGATCGTAGAGACAATCCGGGGCAAGCGTAGTAGTTCCGTCCGCGTGTGGTAGATCCGCCGTCGGGGACTACCGGTGTCGTGAGCGATTAAGGTGTGGAGCTTACTGGCTCTCGGTCGGTGTTGTGGGGGAATTTCGGGGAGTTTCGCGAAGGTTTACACCTCTTTTAGCAGCATATAAACGCAGCTTCAAGCTGAAATGTATTTTAGATTTTACTAATAGCTTCTAATAATAGGTTAATCATAGTCTTACAATTTGGTGCACCACGCTGGCTAACTCCTATCAACTCCGGCTATAAATTCTCCCGGTATATAACACCTGCTAGACCATGTAAATTTTAGTATAATTCACAATTAAGTTTATTGTTCATATTACCTCTTTATCAAAAAATTCAATGATACAATTCAAATTCATATACCAAAACTTCTTCAAACGCATCTACTTTTACCAGTTTAACTTTCTTTTTAGGTTCTAGATCAACTTCTTCTTTCTTCACATTCCTAGGTGTTGACAACTGATGACAGTTCTCCGCTGTCATTGAGATTGTCCAGACGATGTAAAGGGCGAAACCGGGACTCACTTATCGGCCAGCAAAGAGTGCCCAGTGGGTTTCCCAACATTCCCCCACCCGTGAAGTTCCGGTTCTCTCCGAACATCTGCCTCCGAATCCTCAGTTGCTCCTCGTACGTCCAGAATTGCCAGCTTGATTGCTAGTCTGCTGACCATTCCCTTCGACGTCTGTACTACGGCTCGGCGTACTTGACCGTCCTTCCCTTTCACGACCTCCACGATGCGACCTCGCAGCCATCCATTCCGCTTCCCATCCTCTACGACAACCACTAGATCGCCAGGTCGCATCGGCTTTACCGGGTGAAACCACTTGGTGCGCCTCGTTAAAGTGGGTAGATATTCATGTACCCAGCGTCTCCAGAACGTATCAACCAAGTACTGCGCTAGCCTCCAGCTATCTCTCAATGTAGTGTAGTCAATATTCAACTCTTGACTGGGTTGATTAACGCCCTGAACTCCATACAACAGGAAATGGTTGGGTGATAAAGCCTCCTGATCTGCACTGTCCAGTGGGATGTAAGTGAGCGGTCTGGAGTTGATTATAGATTCAGCTTCGATTGCAATGGTTTCGAGAACCTCATCATTAGGGTGTCGGGGATGATTTGCAATAGCTGCCATCGCTACTTTAACCGACCGAACCATGCGCTCCCACGATCCTCCCATGTGGGGCGCCAGAGGCGGAATGAACAGCCATTTCGTACACGAATTCGTAAAGCTTAGAGCGCAGTCTTCATTGATCGCCTGGAGTTGTTCCTTCAACAAATTGCTTGCCCCTACAAAGTTGCTTCCGTTATCAGAACAAAACGTTATTGGGGCGCCTCTGCGAGCAACAAAGCGGCGTATAGCCATAATACACGACGGTGTTGACAAACTATGTACAATCTCGAGATGCACTGCCCTGATTGATAAACAGGTAAACAGTGCAATCCAGCGCTTGACCACACTGCGTCCTTGTTTAACGAAAACGGGACCAAAATAATCTATTCCGGTGTGGGTGAAGGGTCGTACAAAGCTGGTTAGACGAAATTCCGGCAGTGCGGCCATGATGGGAACCTGAGGCGATGCTTTCTGTATTCGGCAATATTGACACTGCTTCGTTATCTTAGAGATCACCGTGCGAAGCCTTGGGATCCGGAACCGCTGTCGAAGCTCATTGAAAACGGTTTCGTTGTTCTGGTGCAGGAATCGAATGTGGTAGTTTTCTATGAGCAACTTCGTCACACGACTGTTTCTTGGAAGAAAAACAGGATACTTCACTTCCAAAGTTACTCTTGGCGCTGCTATGATTCGGCTGTCCATCCTAATTACTCCATCTGCATCCATCATTGGTGACATCTTGTATAAGGGGCTTGACTTGACTATCTGCTTTGATTCTTTGTCCGGGTTGTCTCTATTGTATAAGAGCGCAGCGTACTCGTCCGGAAACTCCTGCCACTTTTGTCTTCGCTGCTATTATCGTGCACCTTGGAGCATCGTCGTAGTAGATACTTCGAAGGTACGCCACACACGCGTAAGCATTCTCGCTTGCATCGACAAAAACGTGTATCTGCTTCTCTTTTGTCGTAGTCCCGCCGCTTGCGAAAAAACACCGAGGAACTCGAGCTTCACTGATCTTCTCCATTAGCTTACTCCATCTCCTCCATTCTTCCAGAATGTCTCCGCCGATTACGTCGTCCCAATCAGCTCCGGTTCTCCAAATTCGCTGCATTATAATTTTACCGTGAATAGTAAAGTGCGCAACCAGTCCTAGCGGATCGAACAACGACATTATTGTACGAAGGACTTGACGTTTTGTCGGTGCTTCCTGCTTTGCAACAATACTTCGAATCTCCTCCTTTAGGTTGAGTTCGAAGCTGAAGACATCCTCGGAAGGTCTCCATACCATTCCAAGAACTCGTTCTACGATTGTCTCTGGACTCAGTGACTTGTGATCGTTCTTATTTACTTCTCCTATGCGTTCTAGCACGTCCACAGAATTTGATGAAAAGTTGCGAATTTCCATTCCGGCCATGGAATGTACGTATTTCACTTCCTGTACCAGCCGAACAGCTTCCTCTACCGTGTCGACACTGTCGAGGTAGTTATCGACATAGTGATTTTCGATGATTGCTGTTGCTGCGCCCGGAAACTGATCTGCATACTCCTCCGCGTTCCTATTCTTCAGATATTGCGCAATGCACGGCGAGCATGCAGCACCAAACGTGGCGACGTCCATTACAAAAATGCTCGGCTGTTTGTCCGGAGATTCTCGAAAAACGAAGCGCTGTGCTTGACGGTCCCTCTCTTTGATAAGGAATTGGTGGAACATTTCCTTAATATCTCCACTGAAGGCTATTTGTTTCTGACGGAAACGCAGTAAAACGGTTGGTAATGCAGCCAGCAAATCCGGTCCCTTCATCATTCTATCGTTGAACGACACTCCTTCCACCCGCGCTGCTGCGTCCCATATTAGTCGCACTTTTTCAGGTTTCCGTGGGTTTCGTACTACCCCCAGTGGTAGGTACCAGACGCGTCCAGGCTCAGTAGACTCCAATTCAGTGGGAGTAATACGATGGGCGTAACCTTTTTCAATGTACTCCGCAATTTGTCCTTTCACCTTTTCTTCCAGATAGGAATCTTTCGCTAATTTCCTCTCTAACGCTTCCATACGACGAACCGCCATCGGAAAACTATCGGGCAAACAAGGGTCGTCATATCTCCACAGCAGTCCAGTTTCAAACTTCCCGCCGACTCTTCGTGTTGTTTCCTGAAGTATCTTCATTGCTCGCTTGTCTTCTTCCGATAGGGGATTCTGCTTGATAGTGGCTTCTTCCACTGCCAAAAATTGTCTGAACAGATCGTGTAATGCAACTTCCTTATCACTTAGTTCAACATGTGCGTTCACGTATTCCGCAAACGTTTTCTTGGCAGTATGGGTTCCGTAAATACACCAGCCAAGTCGTGTTTTCGATGCAACTAGTTCTCCGGTTGTACTTTCTCGATTTTTGAGTGAACTAATTAGCTTAGCGTTGTCTACGCCTATTATTAGCCGAGGCGAGACGTGAGTGTAGCTAGTAAGAGGAAGGCGTTTCAGATACGGATGTGACTCACACAATTCTGCGTAGTCCACTGTTTGGCATGGAAGTTTCAGCGGCCCTACCGTTTTCGCCTTCAAAGAAAAGCACCTTTCCTTATTAGCGCCGGTAATAGTAACTTCGATGCGCTGTGATTCCTTCTCAATTCGCGTCACATCTCCGGTCCAGCCCAAGGAAAGAGGTTCATTGGGTCCTTCTATGCCAAGCAGATTGGCCACTTCCGCCTCCAGCATTGTCGATGAAGACCCGTCATCTAGGAAAGCGAACAGCTCTATGCTCTTTCCGTTCCCGTGTAGCGTGACAGGTATGTAGCGTAGTAAGGCGTAGGATGTAGCGGTGTGATGGTGCTGATGTGCAATATTCCGGACAGTCGGAGAAGGCTGCTGAGGAGAGTTTGCTACAGGCCTTCTAGAATGTAGCAAGGGGTGATGCCGCATGCGACAGTCTTCTATTCCGCATTCCTGTTTGGAGTGGCACGGCCAAGTGCGATGAGGAATCAGGCAAATCCGACAGAGCCCTTTCTGTCGCGTAGCTTTCCAACGTTCGTCTAGATTAAGCTTCCTGAACTCTGCACATTCTGCAATGCGATGATCCGTTTTTGTACAGAAAGTACAGGGCTTGGCCGCAGCGTCAGATGGATCCTTTTGACGCGTGGAGCTGATACTTCTCGATCCTGATGCTGGCACACTTTGCTGATGCACAAACAATTTCTCCTTCGAAAACTTCTCCCGCTTTGGCTTCTCCCATCTGCTGGAATTTGTCTGTGCTGGATCCATTTGCAGCGTAACATCGCTCGCCATTGTCACCAGGTCTGTCATGAAGTCGTTGAATGCTGCCAGGTCAACAGTCTGGTACGTTCGCTTGTAGGAAGCCCACTGGAGCTTCAAGTTCGGTGGCAGTCTGTCCACCATCTCCTGTAGTAGCATAGGGTTACTAATGTGCTGACGTTGGTCGGCTAGAATCATGTGTTCTACCAAATTGCTTACTCCCATACCAAATTTAATCAAGGTTTTGAGATCGTCGCTTTTAGGGGAAGGAATTTCTCGCATTCGTTTCAACAGTGAATGAATTATAACCTCGGGTCTACCATATAGTCTTGCTAATGTAGACATCACGTAGGGAACAGACTCAGGAATCAGCAGACGACTGCGAACACTCTCTAGTGCATGACCACGGAGGCATCGTTGGAGCCGAGCCAGATTTTCGGCATCGTTGTATCCGCATGCTTCGGTCGAGTTGTTGAAAGAGCTGAAGAATAGTGGCCAGTCTTGGGGATCACCGGCAAATGTAGGTAGCTCTTTCGGGATAACTTGACGAGCAGCTAACTGTTCAGGTGTTGGCCCTGGACGTCTGTTCGACAGCATGGACGAATGTGAAGGTCCTGGCGCTGACTGTGCTGTCGCCAATCTCGATGAGGGCATTGGTTGCGATGACAACGGTGCTGAATAAGCTGGAACATGATTCTGGTGAAATCCAGTATCGTTGGAGTCGTTTGACTGTTGTGCAGGGCAGCACTGTGATAATCCAGGTTGAGAGAACGCTGTACACGATTGCTGGGGACGAACTCTTGGTTTTGACAAGAACTTCTCGAAGCCTGGAGGTGGTAACACTGATTGATCACACTGTGTCCACTGGTAACTCGGTTGCGCCGACTGCAGCTTGTTTGATACACTAGGTTTCACTTGTTCTCGCGATTGTAGCACTACCGACGGAACGGGAAATTGTTGCTGCTGCGGTTGAGGTGCACTTTCATACCGATTCATGTCTACGAACTGTTTAGATTTCGAGGGTGGCAACCGCTCAGAAGCCTTCACTTTGACTTGACACCCTGCCCCTGGATTTGTTCCCGACACACCTGATTTATTGTATTGCAGCTGATTGACCATCCCCGATGCACTTGTTATCGGTGGGGGTTTCCCTAATTCTGGCCTATTACGATAAAGAGAGTGTTGCCCTATCTGACTCGACATTACTAGATGTTTGTCCCTAATAGGTTTTCCTAGATTTGAAACGCTTACATTTTCGACTGGTTGTTTGGGAGTACTTGTTTGAACGGATTCAACGATAGGTTCCAATCTGGTATTCATAACGCTAATACTATCTCTCACCTGGGAGCAGGTAGACTGACCTGCGCCACCGGACAAACCGATGTGGATCTCATTACTGGACACGCCTCCGATCTGCGGATTCGGTTCGATGACAGACTGACCGTCGATTGATGTAAACGGCACTTTTTGGTTCTGGCTAGGTACATCTTCGAAGTTCGGTGCTGTAGGCCTGGTTTGTAACGTCGTGCCAGTTGGAATCGCTGACAGACCTCTCTGGATTTCAACGCTGCATGTAGATTCAAAAACTGTAGGGTCTTGCCTTCGAGCTACGACATTGCAGGGGAACGAGCTGTCGTTGGGGCTATTTGTCTTCCACTCTTCTCCGCTCTGACGAATTGATGGTTGTGTTGCAGTATCGTCACTTCTGGGGGATTCGTTATCATCTGGATTAACTATCGTGGCTGTTCCTCTACTCTGGCTTGAGGAACCAATCCACTTATTGGTATTCTCACGGATTACCCTGGAGCTCACTCTGCTCCTCGTACTGCGGTTCTCTTCTTCCTCCAGCAGCTGCGCTTCGAGGGCTTCAAGCTTTTGCTTTTCGAAATCGGCTTCAACCTGTCTTCTCATTCGCTGGAACTTTTCGGCATCCTCTAGTTCCATCAACCGATTCTGACGTTCGCTTTCTAGCTGCTGCAATCGCCGCGTCAATCGAGCAGCGCTCATACTGCTACGAGTGGACGAACTTGTCCGCTTACTGGTTCGATGCGACGAAACGGTGATAGCTTCAAGCCTCTCGATGCACCTTTGACAGGTGAAACTCCGATCTTCATCGGCAATCGAGTCACCTACTTCCGCACAGGTAAAATGCACATACCCGTCGCATTTGTCACACTGCACTAAATCGTCGGCGTTGTCCGGGCGATCACACAGCATGCAATGATTTGCTGGATTCATCTTTGCCAGACACAAATCTAACCACAAATTCTTGAAGGTTTGTTGTGGGGGAATTTCGGGGAGTTTCGCGAAGGTTTACACCTCTTTTAGCAGCATATAAACGCAGCTTCAAGCTGAAATGTATTTTAGATTTTACTAATAGTTTCTAATAATAGGTTAATCATAGTCTTACAATTTGGTGCACCACGCTGGCTAACTCCTACCAACTCCGGCTATAAATTCTCCCGGTATATAACACCTGCTAGACCATGTAAATTTTAGTATAATTCACAATTAAGTTTATTGTTCATATTACCTCTTTATCAAAAAAATCAATGATACAATTCAAATTCATTTACCAAAACCGAGTAGTGCGCGTGAAGTCATTGTGCTCAATGGCACACGGGCGGTAACGGGAGAACGTCTTTCGTCGGGGACTTCTCTGTCGGAGTAATACAGATCCACCGCCGGGGACTGTCAGAGTAGAGCGATCGGGAAGAAGCACCGGAGCATGGTCGTCAGGGCGCCTGTGAACCGGAAGCCGTCTCCAACCGGAATCGCAGGACCGACCTTGGCATCTGCCCGGGAAGTCGGTTGCGGGAGAAGTTTCAGTGTCGGGAAACTCTTCGTCGGGTAGGATATATCCACCGTCGGGGACTATCCGAGTCGTGCGCGGAAACCTCGAGTGCTGATTGGCACTCGGGCGGCACTGGGAGGGCAACGTTCTCGGAGCAAATTAGTAGCAGCCGATGAACTCAGCATGGCTTTAGAATAACAAATTTGATGAAAGTGGTACTAACATAGAGCTTAGCGGGAAGCGATGCGCAAATTGTTTGACATGGATATTCGTTGCCGTTCGTCGCAGTTTGGATCGCACGTGAATGAATGAATGGCGAATGGTGAAGAATTCTGGTGAGCGATCGAAGCGGCTATTATCATAACTAGAAGAGATTTTTTGCATGTATTGCATACATTTTTAGTGTATTGTTGTTGAAATGCTAGATTAGCAAAGAAAATAAGAATCATTTTTTGGAAACATCAAACATTCGTATGCACAATATCACTCGTATCACTCACGAATCGCATCACCGCTCGATCGCTTGCGATGCGAATATGAACGAATGAGTAATTTCCAAGTGTGGCTTCCCACCGTTCGCCGGAATTTGCTGTCGTCGCTAACAAGCAAACACACAAACTAAAACGACAACCGTTCGCTGCTGACTGCCTTCGAATGTGGAAGAAGATGAAAAGTGGAAATCAGGAACCCTGCTTAGAAGATTCAAGATATTTGTAGATTGTTAGAAGGAACTGTTGGATTAATTTCTAAAGAAAGCACGGAAGAAATAATTGAAAGAATCCCGTAAGGAATTTATGAAGGAATCCCTAAAATAACTTTTGGGAAGCACGGAAGATTATCTGGATATAACTCCTGGTGAAATCTAAGAAAGAAAATCCTGGAGCAATTCCAGAAGCAACAATGAGAGGAATCCGTAAAGGGATTCCTCGCAGAATTCTAAGATATTCTGGAGGAATCCTGGATGGAGTGAATTGAGGGATGCCGGAAAAATGTTACTGAAGGAGTTCCGGGAAAAAATCCTGGATAAATTCTAGAAGGAAATCCTCGAGGAATACCAGAAGAATCCAGGAAGGAACTCCTGAAGGAATCCCAAAAAGAACACCTGGAGGAATCCCAGAAGCAACTCCTGGGAGGGATTTGAAAGAATGCCGGAGGATTTACCTGCCGAGATTTTGGAATGAATATCTGAGTGAATTCCTGAAGGAAACCAAGAAGGAACTCCTGGAGGAATCCCGAAAAGGACTTCTTTAGGAAACACAGAAAGAAGTTCTGATGGAATCTCAAAAGAAATTCCGGTTAAAATCCCTGTAGAGATGTCCAAAAAAAAAACTGCTGGTGGAAGAGAGGAGAAGAAAACCTTGAAAGAACTCCTGAAGGAAACCATGGATAAACTTTTAGAAAAGTCTTTGAAAAAAAAACTCTGGCGAAATCTCAGACGGAGCTTTTGGAGGAATCTAATAAGGAACTCCGGAATGAATAATGAAAGGGATCTTTGAAGGAACCCGTGAAGGAATACAATAAGGAGGAATTCTCTAATGGAATCCCAAACAAAATTCATGGAGAAATCCATGACATTCTCAAAAATGGGAATCCCAAAAAAAAATTCTCGATAAATTCCAAAATGAACTGCTGTAAGAATTTTAGAAGAAACTCCTGCAGGGTCCTTCGAATGTCGTGGTGAATTTTATTCAAATGAAACCAATTTCATATTCTTAATAGATTTTATTTTTATTATTCTTAATCACTTAACCTAATTTAGAGCTCTATTGTCCACTGGGGCACTACGTGAGCAATTTCAAATGACATCTGCACTTACATTTTGTACAGCGCTCAGATTCTATTCAACTTTATCGAACTGGTTGCCTTTCTGCTGCTTTCACTTTTTCTACTTTATACCTAGTAAAATGATGAGCACAAGGATGATGATGGATGGCCGTTGTTCCTTTCCAGTCCGATTGGGGGTCCAACTATGAGTAGCAGTTCGCCGATGTCCAGGTATCCGGGTCCGTTTGAGCCACAGGGCTCAGAAGAGGGTCAGTGTCAGTTGCTCTCGGGGGAAAAGCAACTGACGAAAAATTGCAAGTGCCGGGGGCTGGGAATCAAACCCATGACCATCCGCATATGAAGCGAACGTGTGACCAACTACGCCACGGGCCCCGGCATTTTAATAGATTTATTAGTGAGCAAACTAATATCTTCGGAAGAACTTCCAGGCTAATATGGTATTGGGAGCATCAGGGCCCATATACCCGAGGCGGAGGGCCCATATACAAGGCGGTAAACGCACGGATATTCAGCATGACCATGCTGAGGGTGACGGGTTCGATTCCCGGTCGGTCCAGGATCTTTTCGTAAAGGAAATTTCCTTGATTTCCTCGGGCATAGAGTATCTTCGTGCCTGCCACACGATATACACATGCAAAATGGTCATTGGCAGAGGAAGCTCTCAGTTAATAACTGTGGAAGTGCTCATAGAACACTAAGCTGAGAAGCAGGCTTTGTCCCAGTGAGGACGTTACGCCAAGAAGAAGAAGAAGAAGAAGATGCTGAGGGTGACGGGTTCGATTCCCGGTCGGTCCAGGATCTTTTCGTAAAGGAAATTTCATTGACTTCCTTGGGCATAGAGTATCTTCGTGCCTGCCACACGCTATACACATGCAAAATGGTCACTATGGTGAGAAGCAGGCTTTGTCCCAGTGAGGACGTTACGCCAAGAAGAAGAAGAAGAGGAGAAGAGCATCAGTTCTTCGGCATCAAGCAGAACGATGGGTGGTTTATTGAGTCATTAGCTTTGGTGATAATCTCAACTACTGGTTGCACCTTCGGGCTTGATGTCGGCGATCTAAACCTGGCAATCGGCAATGTTTTCTTCCCATTGTTTTTTTTTTCGTAAAATTCTATTAACATACAAGTTAAAATTGAAATCGAAGCAAAGTTCGAGCTTTTTTACATGAAAATTTTTTTGAAGGGGGGGGGGTTGTTCAACAAGCTACGTCATTTATATAGGGGGGTATCTGAATTTGTGACGAAATGCTACGAGGGGGGAGGGGGTATTAAAAATCGCTTAAAAAAAGCTACGTCATTTATGGACGCCCCCTTACTTTTCCTGTGAGAAATGTTAATCGGTCGTTGCTGTTTGTCCCCGATCAAAGATAGCCGAAAACTGGAAATCGCTCTTTTCATTTTCGTTATCCAACTTTATCGCCTGCAAAGTTATCGCTATAATTATCAGAAAGCAAATAACAAAAATTTGCCGCTAACAGGATTCGAACCACAAAATTGTGAATGAACGTGCACCATAACAACACGACCACACAAGCTGCTCGAGAGGGGACAGAAATTTTATACATAAAAGCTACAGTCGTTGACGACTGCACTACGGAGAGGCGAACAAAGAGCAGAAAGCAAACCAGTCAGCTCGTCAGTTCGCATCGTACTCTTGTGCTGTGCGGACGTAAGCTCTCTCTGCTGCAGGAAGTTTTACTACCTAAAGTTTTACTACCTACAGATTCCTTTTCAATCCTGGACCCGTGCCTTCGATTATTCGTTGGACCCGTTTACGGAAGTAAAACTTCGTGAAACGGTGGTAATCCTACTTGGACACCGAATGGGGGAAAAACCTCCTGGAAGGTCGCTTCTAATTAAATCATGGTTGCATCATCGACCAAAAGGAAGGGTGTATCCTTTTTTTTTATTTATCTGTATTAACGAGATTTTTAGCCCTAGGCTAGTTCATCTCGGGACCCACGCTTTACTTCCCTTCCGAAGGAAGAATTCACATCTGTGTGAGTTTGTCGGGAGTGGGATTCGATCCCAGGTCCTCGGCGTGGTAGTCACGTGCTTTAACCATCACACCAGGTCCGCTCCACAGGGTGAATCCTTGAATTCACCACTTCCTTCCAAAAAAGTCGGTTTCAAAACTGTCGCTAAACGCGGCAAAGTTAGAAGGAATGCAGAACTTTCAGCTTCAACGCTTCCTTCTACTAAAACAATTGTTTCGGATGAAAATTTCGTTGAAATGAGTAATCCCTATGAAAAACTGAACAATTTTTCGGAATAACAAATTGAGGATGCCTCTAGTCCAGGTACTCCAATTTCTGCTTAAAAAAACAATGGATGCCGCCAATCGTGGTCAGCGTCTGTGAATTTGCTGGTTTTAGGCAGGAGATCTTGAACTCCATAAGGGTAATCAAGGTTTCCTTCCAAATTGCCAGGAAAGGAGACTGCCGCGTATTGCCGGAAACCCTGAAAGATCGGGATCTTCTTCTTAAGTGCTTTACTGAGAAGAAGTATAAATTTTTCACATACGACGACAGGTCTGCACGCTTGTTCAAAGTCGTATTGAAGGGTCTCTCAAGTGATGATAAATCGCCTGATGAGATCAAAAATGATTTTTTTTAATTTCTTTGTATTTGTGAATTTTAACTTAATGCTAATTCTTCACACAATCAAAAGTTAACTCAACTCATTACTTGGATTCAAACCAGTCCAAGTAATAAAAATGAAAAAGAGAACCCGCTCTGAGAATTCTCAGCAGGGTATCTCTCAAGAATTTTATTTAGTTCACTTTAACAAAAGTGATCTAAATAACTTGAAATATTTGGACAAGGCGAAGAAAATGCTTCATGTCCTAGTGACATGGGAACATTTTCGTAAACCTGGGGGAAATTTCTAGATCCCAACTCAGTGCCGTCAGGGCTAAGGTTGGGGGCACGGAACGAAACATTGCCACATGGATGCTAAATGCATGATTTGTGGAGGTTCTTCTCATAAAGGTATGCGGTATACCGAATGATTTCGAAAAATACACCTCGAAACGAAAATCTACGGAATTCCACGGAATTCACCTAGGCGAAATTTAAGATTTTGAATTTCGTTTCGTTTCGCCAAATTCTAAAAATTTCGTCTCCTAAAAATAGATTTTGACGAAATTAAACGGAATTCCACGGAATGTCTAATAAATTTCGAAAACAAATAAATAGTGTAAATGTCCACAACAAGATCTGGCTAATCTCATGTCACAGAAAAGTGTTTAATAAACCATCTCAAGAAGCGAGAGACAAACTACTCCCAGGTTCTATAATAAAGACAGAAAAAATCTCGAATATACTTCTGATGGACCTACCATCAAGATCTTGCTTAATAGGTACTTTCAACATTTGCGGTATGCGGGACCATGCTTAATATTTTGGATAAATTTTCTGCTGAACCAAATGCAAAAAAAACACGAGTTTGGATTTCATCAGATTATTCACCAACATACTCTGGGCTGAGGATATCAGGTGAGATTTTTTTTAAATACATAAGTTCTGAAAAATCTATTAATTTTTTTCTTCAACTGTTGTAACAATATAGCTCTAGATTAGTTGATTTCGGGAGCCACAGTCTCGAATCAACAGACCCGAAAGTACAACTCACATTTTACACCCGATTCCTTTTTTGCACGGGTCGTAATTTTGCTATAACTCAGTCAATTTTGAACCAATTCTCAAGAAATTTTGTACACTGATAGTATTAACCCTCGAGCGATCGCGCTGTTGTATTTTGTACAACACGATGAAAAAAATCTCGCTTTTGGTACTCAGCATTAGCGTGGTGCTGACGGTATGGTTCGATGGGGACAGTCATATGTGTTCTATCATGCTAGACACTACATTTTGATCAAGCAAGCTGTAGCACAACCGTAACAATTTGGCAAGCTCATACCGTGACAACTCTGGTTAGAGATCAAACAATTGCATTATGATTCAAAATACAACCGAAATGCAATTGTTTGGTATAGTACGATAAACTAGCCCGTTGTGATACGGCAAGTATAAATCAAATTTCATAGTGCTGAGTTGCAAAAAGATATTTAATTTTTTTAGAAACCTATTGAACTCAAAGTTGGCATCAAATCCCTCCAAAGTAAGCTGAATGATTTGACAATGTTTCAGGCATTTTGGCCACCAAAAACCCCCCACGATGGAGAGAACAAACCTGCCAATAATATGTGACGTTGGTTAAGTATTTGAAATAAGTCATGTTTAGAAGTATGTACACCACGAATAATACTTTTTATATTTAGAGTCAAAATGTTGAATATTCGATGGGCTAAACGTGTTTTAATCTAAGTTTTTATAAGAAATCATTGTATAAAAAGGTATTAGAAGATTTTTTTTAGTGTCATCCTAAGTTTGTTTGTAAAAAAAATAATATCTCTTGAACCATAAGAGGAACATCTGTTTATTGGGACCTGAAATTATGGAAGGATCGGGCTAAAATAAATAGAAACTTCAATGTAAATGTACTTTCGACTTCCAAATCAGTATGACAAATTTCCAAAACTATCAACATGATGCCTTTCAATCTAATATAAAAACTTGATTGTCCCAAAAACCGATGTGAATATTTTATATTGACGACCCGCTGGCTATAGGTTATCATTTTCTTTATCATCGTCTCCATCCGTAACCAAACGTTTTACAATTTCGTCGTTCCTAAGTGTACATGTTCCATTAAAAATATTTTCTGCTGTTTCAAAAATTTATTTATGAAGCAGGTGAAGAAACCCAAACTCTGCAATTTGCAGCTTAAGCCTGGCTTAGCGCTGCTAAGCTACCTCAGATCTCCGCTTAATTGAAAAAAAGTTAAGCCCGGCTTAAAATATTGCTAAGCTTGGTTTAAAATTTTAGCCCGGGTGAAGAAATCGGCCCTTAGTGGACAAAAGAGCTGTAATTTTTTTTAAGTGATTGAAGAATAAAAAATACACGCAAACAAAATTTCGTTTCAAAATCAAAGGCCACACTTTTTAATGTTTTGATTTTCTTTTTAAGAAAAGCAATATAGTTGCCTAACTTTCTTTCAAACATCAAAGAAGGAAAACATGTTTTCCAACAAAAACTTTTTCATGTTATTTTTTAGCGTGTTGCGCCTTAACTCGTACAGGATGTATCGAGAATTCTTATAGCAATCCAATAACACTCAAGAGCCATATAATGTGGAAAAACATAATTCTGTAGTTCAAGTCTTGGACGTATCACCGATATCATCAAGAAATATATGGAGTATGGATTATTGTTCAAAAGTCCATTGCAATTATAAAAGCGGTTATTAAAAAAAATATTTGGTATGAACCCAGACGAAGCCAATAAATTGGAAGATTCCGACGAAATGATCATGCAGCTTAGAGATAAATTTAACTACTAGGTAAATCGATAAAATTAAAGTGCTATCAGTTTTACCCGAGTTGTGGTCAGTGAATAAAATATTAAGTGAATGCGATGCAACACATCACAAAGTAAAACAAATAAAAATACTTGTAAAAGAGCAAGGTATTCTTTGCAGCTCCGAAGCTAAATGTGGGCACGGGTTTAGTGATGTTGATAAGCAATTATGGTTGATTTTTTAGACAGTGAGGATATTAACAGGGCCATGCCTGGATCTAATGACTATGTTTCTGGAATCCAGAATGGTCAGAGAGAACATATACAAAAGCGTTTGCTGAAGATGTCTCTGAAAGAAGCATACATGACTTTTGAAGAAAATTACAAACATGTTGAAATTCAGATCAGACCTAAGCATTATTGTATACTTCTGGATAATACAGGCACACATACTCTACGTGTTTGTACTTTACATGAAAATGTCAAATTGATGACTAATAGTGTGAAATTTGATTCAATTAAAGAAATTACAGACAAAATGCGTTGCAGTAATTCTATACAAACCACAGGTTGTTTTTTTTTCGTACCGTCGATGGGGGTGAAATTGGGTTGAAACGGAGAAACATAAAATATGAAATAGCTCATCAACTATCGTTAATTTATATTGAAAACTTTATAGTATTTCAAAGAGGAGATGTTTTTACACTTCATGATGCAGAATAAGATGTTTAGCAATAATCGTTTTTTTTTTTTTGTTAAATTTGTGGCTAAATTTATATGATGAAACTACTAGTAAATCACTCTGAAAAAATTTCTCCTTCGTAATGTTTCACACAAGTACCTAACCATAAATTCTCTTATAAGTGGTTAGCTGTAAGTATTACCTAATTGATGCAATGAAAAAAGCGGGCTGTCATTGCTCTCTTTATTTAAAAAAAATCAATATTTTCGACCCTATGTCAAAATATTAAGAATGGGGGTGAGATTGGGTCAAGCAAGTTATTGAGTACGCATAACCTTAACTAAAAATTCAACTTGTTATACAGTCCCCATTTGACGTTAGAGTGGTGCCATGTTTACCGTATCTTCATAAAAGCATTTTTTTTTTCGAAAATATGTCGAAGAAGTATCAAGCGAGTGTGTTCCTACGATTAGTGCTTAAAATCATTTATAACAATAAACCCATGCGTTTGGACAGTTCCTCTAATCATTAGCTAATCTTTAGTGTACTGCAATATCGTAAGCTCACAAAACAGACTTAATAGCGTTCTTCTTCTCCACTTATTTTTGAAATTTTAAGGAAATATCGTGAAACTACCAGACGGTAGTGAGACCCAGGAAATACTGGGGCTATAAAAGCGGTAACATAGCGCAATGTCGGAAAGTTATTTTTTTGTTTTTTTTTCTGTGTTCAATGTCGGAAAGCAAACGAACGTCGAGATGCGACATACGTGATTGCTTATTGAGTATTTAACTTGAACTTTATGAATTAAGAGTGGCATATAACGATAATACTAAGAACGAAAAATAAGTCTACTGTTGTACTAAAACTCATACAAAATTTATTAAAAAAATCCGTTTAAATGATATTGCGAGAAAGGGTCTAGTTATGTGAAATGCTGTGTAACACAACATTTGAACGGCCCTCTATTTTGAGATGGAGTGATTTGCTTTGGCAATACAGGGGCCAATGATCATGTACATAAGAGTTTATAACGTTAATAACGGAGGGTTTGGAAAAACATTTCTTATGAAGTATACTAAAAATATCATTTTTTTTCAATAAATCTTTCAATGCGCCTCTCCCTTATTGTAACTCTCCCTCCTCTCATGGAAGTTGAAACTTTAAATGAGGACGATTGTAGCATCTAAAAATAGTGATACAACATACAAACGTTATTTTATCAAATTTCAACCATTTATTCGATTGTATTAGCCCTTTAGGTGGATTAATCATCTTTGAAAATTACTTAAGTTTTTATTCATCATGGTTACATTGTATTTTAAGTAGGTTTACTAGATATGATCAATAAAACTAACTTATATTCTCAGATAGGCGATTTTGAATAGTTTGACCCATTCTCAACCTTTCTAAAGGATGAGATTGGGTCAATTTTCAATCATTTGTAGTTTATAAGGGTATGCGGTATACCGAAATATTTCGCCAAATACACCTCTAAACGAAATTCCGCGGAATTCCACGGAATTCAACTAGGCGAAATTTATGATTTTGAATTTCGTTTCGTTTCGTCAAATTCTAAAAATTTCGCCTTCAAAAAATATAATATGACGAAATTAAACGGAATTCCGCGGAATGTCTAATAAATTTCGAAAATAATTTCATAATGTTAGTTAGGTTAGTTTGTAAACCGTCGATCAATATAGCGTCAGTTTCGGATGTATTTTGTAATTTTGATTCCGTGAATTCAACGTTTGTAGCATTTAAAAAGGATATTCCTTACGCTACTTCATTATATGAGAAATAAATAAATAAATAAAATAAAATAAATGTCAAAATCATCTATCGGAGTTCTTACTAATCTGAAATTACTGAAAAGTGTTATAAAATCATTTCGAATATCGAGAAACAAACCAGTGCCAGACTGAAAGTCTCTATAATAAAGACAAAACAAATCTCGAATATACCTCTTATCCAGGATCTACCATAAAAATATTGTCCAGAAGCCCAAGTAACACACTTATCACAGTCACAGTCACGGTGGCGCAGGTTTTTGTTGCGCAGAGTCACCGTGACTTACTTTTAACAAATTAACACATACTTGCTAGAAGTAAGTTACAGTGACTTCTGTGCAACAAAAACCTGTACCGCCGTGACTTTTCTGTGACAAGGCAAGTGTGTTACTTGGGAGGATGCTTTCAATGCGGAGCCATAAATAATATTTTGGTTAAATTTCCTTATGAAAACAAATGTAAAAAAAAATTAAAAAATCATTTTAGATTCTCGATAAGATTTTTTAGCAGAGTTATGGAAAATAACAGGATTAGATGCTATAGGATGTTGGTTATACTAGCAAAAGTTTTAAGAAAACGTGGAGATATATCTATAAAAGTATTGGAAATCCCAGGAGAAATCGATGAGGGCACATTTGGTAGAAGGTTTGTTCCATGGAAAAGTTTCTGGATAAACCCATTTAAAATAGATTAAATTTCCACTGGAACTCTTAAAAAAAGATTCACCATTAGGACGAGGAATGGACCTCAAATGGAATCACTCAAGTAATTTCCGTTCAGTACATTATTTTCCCTTTTTAAAGGAATTCTAATTTTTTTTAGTTAATTTCTGAAGACATTGATGTAGGAGTTTGTAGCGGTATTCTTAAAGTTTTTCAAGTACACCTGCAGGGGTTCATACTGATATTTTTTGACGAATTTCTTTACAGACTTTCAGGTATGATTTGAAAATGCCGAGCACGACAAATGACAACTCCGCCATGCGCCCAGCCAACTTTTTCGCTAAGGGAACCCATTAAACAGTTTAAGTTGCTGCGTAGAGTCCAATTTCGTGTTTAGGATTCGAGAAAGTTCTTGAGCGATTCCTGGCAGAGACTGTCTTTTGAATTGTCATTCCTTTAGAACTGCGTACTGCGATCGAAGAAAAACGGTTGCCTGAGCGATTCAAACAAGGAATTTCTCATGCATCAAGATATGCCAAAAAATCCTTCTGAACTGCAAACTGTCCTTAAACCATAACTTTCTGCTATTTGAAACATTTCATGAAAAAGTGAATGAAATAATCAAAGATTGCCTTGGTGATCGCGACGTGTAATCAGGATAATCTTTAATCATCAGTTTACACTGTTAAGTGCATACCCCTATTTAATTCGGTAAAACGACGTTCGTTAGCTGGATTTTATCAGCATATTCGCCAACAAACTCTGACTAGTGAACCTTTTTTTTTTTAATATGCGTAAATATGAAAACTTGGTTCTTATTTTTTCATCTTTAGTAGCAAAATAAGTCCTAGGCAAGTTTATTTTGGGACCTCAAGTCATTCACCTAAAGGTTAAACACACACTGGTTTTATCGGGTATTTTCTGAGAAATTCGAGCATCTATCAGCTTCTTTGAAGATTTTAGATTACAGGTTTTCTCAGGAAGATACGCTATTCACAGAGCTTGATGGTAAACATTTAGTTTATGTTTCTTATCATATGCTTCAGAATTATGATAATCAATCGGCATTAGAGCGTCTTATAGTGCTTTTAATTCTGGCACTGCAGTCTTGGGGAATTAAAACGAAAATTTTAGATTTTTCCCAACATTCGACTTGTATAAGAGTCTCCTTCAGGGGATATGACACGAATGCCACAATAATGGTAAAGTGTCGTTAATAAATAGTTATAATAATAATGATTCAGGGGATAATTCAGGCTAACCGTTTTTTTTCGATTGAGGTGCCACAGAACTGTTGGTGTCTGAACTACTGAACATCCGTTATTTGAATATGAAATGAAACGTAGCGGTTTTTCTTAATTTCACTTAATGAAGTAATTGATTTCTTTGCACTACACCTTTGGTAGAGATACCGTTTAGTTTGAAGATGGTGGTTCATTTGTAGTTCGAGCATTTTATAACATCATCGCAATGCTGCAACGTATTTATTAAGTCATTGGAGCAATCTTGTTAGGTTATTAATGTTATTGTAGAAAATTTCAATATCTGTGATTGAAAATTGTAAAAAAATAGGATCTGGGACAATTTGGGCAGGAGGACTTATTAAGGGCACTTTGCGCGCTAACACAGTCAACTTTGCACCAATTGACTTGATTGTTCGTATGCAGTGAGATGTGTACAATATCTAGTCACGTTCAAAATTTCGAGTAAACTGGTCCCCTTGCACAAATAGTCTTAAGGGAAACACAATTCATGCTACCGGTAGGAAAAAATGCAAACACGCAGCATCAATTTGCACAAAATTTATATAACTGTAAAATTCCGCGGAATTTTTACGAAAATTTCGTTTAGTTTCGAAAAATACAGAGTGAATTCTGATTTCGTATCGATCTCACGAAACATTTTTGAATTTCGTTCCGTTTTGTACCGCATCGCATCAAAATTTTTTCATACCGTTTCGTTTCGTATCGCTTTGAAAAAATCTTATACCGCATACCCTTAGTAGTTTGGTAAGCAATTTATATAATGTGATACTTTCTTGCTAAACTATCACTACCACATAGAAGAGTATACATACCAAATAAAAAGTTATTCCAACTTCAACTGCATTTGTTATTTAACAAACAATCTTTGAGTATCCTTTTTTTGACCCATTCTCACCCCCAACGACTGTACAAGTGAAGAATGTATCTCTACAGAAACTATTGCTAGTAATTTCATCAATATTAGAAGCGAACGATGAAGAATAAATTTTATTTCAACAATGAAAAATCGCTGATCGATGCAATTTGGAAACTATTACTAAGACTGTACGCGCCAAACGCGTGCAGAAGAGAGAGTTACCACTCATCATCATCAGCCAGCGATGTGCCTCCAACGACGTGCTTTGGGTTGTCTTGCGCTCCGAATGGGCGGAGCCCATGCTGCGCTGCAGTCTGCTGTGCGCTGACCGGCTGCCAACCCGAAGGAGAAATATATTTAAGTTCATTCTTTCATGTCATTTCATTCAGTTTTTAATATACCGCCGACGTACACGGTGTTCGATAAGTTCGGATACACAATAAAATTGAATTTATTTCCCATCTGTAATTCAGATTTGCAAAGTGAATGTATTAATTGAAAGCTAACATAATACTGATCAAATACAGTAAATCAGCGTTTCTCAAACTATGGGTCGCGACCCACAGGTGGGTCGCAGGCTGATTTTAGTGGGTCGCGAAAGTTTGAGCAATTGGGAAATAAATGATTCGATGTGTCTTATTCAAAGTATTTTGCTTCTTGAATTCTGCAAGTGATTTTTTATTTTGTTGAAGGTTCAAGACATAAGGGATGATATGTATTGATGCTTCAACCGAAACTTTAAAATTATTAGTCAATCTTTGCAAGGTTGCGACCATTCATTTGCAAAAATTTACATTCATTTGCTATTATCTCAGTTCAGAAGCATGCTATCGAAAAACAATGTATGGATGAATTTAACCTTGTAATTTTATCTGAAAGTTTGCCGAATAACATTGGGGTCGCAAACGTACACCAAAGTCGTGAGCGAGCTGTGAAGGAAACTCTCCACGCGGTGAATGTAAATTACATTCACGCTGTGGAAAGTTGCCTTCACAGCTCGCTCACGACTTTGGTATGCGTGTGCGACCCCAATGTTATTCGGCAAACTTTCAGATAAAACTACAAGGTTAAATTCATCCATACATTGTTTTTCGATAGCATGCTTCTGAACTGAGATAATAGCAAATGAATGTAAATTTTTGCAAATGAATGGTTGCAACCTTGAATCTTTGTTTTTGCTCTGAAATGGTTTCAGGACGGGTTTCCTGCCCAATAATTCAAGGCTTTTTATAATTTTAAAATTGCCTTCATATTTTATGTCAGTATCTCAAAAATTCTTATTTTTTAACTTTCTGATTCTCACACAAAAACGGACATTCAGATTTAATTTTGATAGATTGAAAGCTTTTAACCCTAGGTGTGCATTGGGGTCATTATGACCCAGACAGGCATGCTGAGTGTACCCTGCGTCAGCGGGGTGAACTTTAACTAATGCACGAAGAAGGTAAAGCATAATTGTAACGCGTCAAACCTATTCATATTTTAGCAGATGCATACATTTTTTCTTAAGCAACAATTTAATTACATATTTACTTGCACAAAGTTTGAGAACCGTCATAAAAAGGTGGGACAATTTAGAATTTATTTTGGCTTTATGATGATGTTTATGCTTGACTTTAAAATGTTGCTTAGGTTCTGGTTTTGCAAAGTATTTTCAAAATTTTCTGAAATGATTCTTTTATGAAAATGCGTAGGCTGTATGATGATGGGTCGCCAAAGTGGGTCACGAGCTTGAGAAGTTTGAGAACCCCTATATTAATAAAATACCTCAACGAGTTATTGGTTTGGTGTTGAGAACTGCTTGAGGTATTATTCAATTATGGGAAAATCGCTTTTTGCATGGCAAAATCGCCGATTATTATTCAGGTATTGACATACCTGATGTCATTATTCGCGCGGTATGCACAGAATACACACCAGTTATTACTTTAGGTATTTTATGTTTTTTATGTTTGTACAACTCCATGATTTTTTATTCGTGGGTTTATAGTGGGTTTTATGGTGTTATTCTGGGCAATACCAAAGTTACATCGAAAGGATAATGTGTCTTTCGGCTACATGAAAAATGATAAACCATCACCCAAAAATTCATTTTTTTCGATCTACTAATTGCAATTTAAAATTACGTACAAAAGTCTGAAAAACATAACGCTGGAGGAAAGAACATTCCCGTTATAAATCACTGAAGGAATCCCGGGATTGTTTACTGAAGAAATTCTGACAGGAATATTTATCTGGTAGAATTCTGAGGGAATCTCTGCTGAAAGCTTGGTATAAATCCCTGAAATAATTACAGAATAAACCCGGGAGGAATTGCTGTATAAATCCCGAGATAGGATCCCGGCTCGTAGAAAGAATCCCATTAGGATTCTCTGAATATGTTTCGACAGAACACTTTTTAAGTATACTAAAATGAATCTGTGAAGTAATTCCAGCAGAAATGCATGAAAGAATGGTGATTAAAATTTCTGAAAGAATCCTTCCAGGATTTTCTAAAGCAATTCTGGAAGAAATTCCTGAAGTTATTCCTTAAGGAATCCCGTAAAGAATACCTGATGGAATCCTTATATAGATCATAACAGGAATGCCGGCCAGAAGCTGAGCAAATATTCCTTCAAGAATCATAGAAGATGTCTCTATGATCTAGGATCGCCTGAAAAAAAAAAAAAAACTCGAAAGAAATCTATATGCTTTCGTATTTTTTTTCGGGAGAAATCACACCAGGAATCCTAGAAGAAATCTTTGAATGAATTCCAGCACAAACCCCTGAAGGAATGCAGAAAAGAATAACTAAAAGATTCGTTTCAGGATTTTCCAAAGCAACCCCTGCAAAACTCTCTGAAGAGAACTCCGAAGCAATCCATACAACAATCTCGGAAGCAATATCTGAAGGAATCCCGGAAATAAACCTGGGAAGATTCTCTAAAGGAATGCCTGAAGAAATCCTGGAAAGAATTCCTGAAGGTATCTCGATAAAAGCTTTAGCTAATCTAATCTCATCTCAATTCTTCACCCTACTCTCTAGCCTCTACCGTACTGTCTTTTTTGCCCTCTATTCCAACCCTCTATCCTACGCTCTATTATAACCTTTAACCCTACTATCTGTCCTACCCTCTACCCTATCCTCTACCATAACCACTGCCAAACTAGCATACTGTGAGCCATCTTGGATATGGTCCGCCATCTTGGAATTCAAAATGGCGTCAAATATCCATTTGACTTCTACATATCAAGCCCGATCGATAGATACCCATATTGCATGGTAGCTCAAACTACCATTCCGTGGCCGCCATCTTGGATATGGTCCGCCTTCTTGGATTTCAAAATGGCATCGGCTATTTATTTGTTATAAAAAAATATTGTAACAAAATAACACAGCTTGTTATAATTTTGTAATGTCCATCTAGTCGGGTACCCGTATTGCATGATATTATAGCTCAAACTGCTCTTCCGTGGTCGCCATCTTAGATATGGTCCGCCATCTTGGATTCCAAATTGGGTCGAATACATAGTTCACCATCGGATAGCTATTGATATCATGCTCAATCTTGATGAATACAAAATTATTCTATGCAGTCGGATTCTCGAGATACAGAGGTTCAAATTTTTTAGGACTCACTAGCGTCACCTAACGGATAAACCCAGGACCAACTCGTTCACTATCGGATAGCTATTGATGTACTGATCAACCTTGACGAAGACAACTTTTTCTATTTAGTCGGATTTTTGAGATACAGAAGTTTAAATTTTTAAGGACTCACTAGGGCACACCTAAAGGATAAACCCAGAACCGACTAGTTCACTATCGGAAAGCTATTGATGTCCTGATCAACCTTGCCGAAGACAAAATTCTTCTATGTAGTCGGATTCTCGAGATACAGAGGTTCATATTTTTTAGGACTCACTAGCGCCACCTAACGAATAAACCTAGAACCAACTAGTTCACTATTGGACAGCTATTGATGTCCTAATCAACTTTGCTGAGGACTAAATTTTTCTATGTAGTTGGATTATCAAGGTACGAGCGCGACGATATTGGTAATGGCTATTGACAAAACACCTATCAAAGCACAATGTTTCATGATCACTAGCGCCACCTACTGAAGCGAATACGTACTAAATAACGGACTATCGGAGAGTCCTTCGACTCCTCAACAACTTTGCTGAAGACACCAGTCTTTTAAAATACTTCATTTCTCCGCAATTATCGCAAAAGTTACTTATCTATAAATAGAACACTGGGCGTTCGAGGCATCTGATCTATAAATAGATCATTGGGCGTAAATGGGTTAAAATTGGAATGAATACAGAATTAAAAACAAAAGCGCTGTCCACATCAATGTGTCCAAAAGGTCTAGTTTTCCGAGAATTCGTCAACAATAATACGGATGGAAAATTTTGGCGACCAAGACCTCCTCCTGCAACCAACGATCCTATGAGTACTCGGATGGAAGCAGAAAACACAACGATGAAATAAACAACAATCAACTTGCTGCAAACTTTCACCGCTACTGCCGTCTATCACCGGGACACTTGCCTCAAGCTCTAAGGAAGCCTCTAATCCGCTCAACACAGTCGTGCCATTCCAGCCAGCGACCAGCAGTTGTCCCGGTCCTGTGTTTGAGACAGTAGAAGAGGTCTTCCGGAACCCGTTTTCAGGCAAGTACGCTTCCGTTGTGAACAGTTCGCTACCTGAAATACCTCCCGTTTCCAGTCGCCTCGACGGTTCCAATTGCCACGTCGACAGTTCATCACGGTCCTCGCCGCGCCATAGCCAACCACCGGGACGCACACTTGCCTCAAGCTTTAAGGAAGCCTCTAATCCGCTCAACACAGTCGTGCCATTCCAGCCAGCGACCAGCAGTCGTCCCGGTCCTGTGTTTGGGACTGGAGAGGAGGTCTTCCGAAATCAATCGTCAGGCAAGCACAAACTGCATATGAACCGCGCACTCCCCGTAACGTTTTCCGCTCCTAGTTCGTCGACCCTCGCTGTCCATGGACTTCACTACCAGGATTATGAACGTGTTTCTTCCTCTGCACATGAAATGCCTGCTGTGCGTCATAGATTAACAGACGCTAACTCTAGTTGTGAACCATTGCGCCGGCTACGAGTGTTTTGATAGTACCAGGGGACTTCGCTCAAAAATCGATACGTTCTTCTTAGCAATCGCGGAAGTAGAGTATGACGTCATAGTGTTGACGGAAACTTGGCTTGATAATGTTATTTCATCAAGCTCAGCTATTCGGGAACGCATACACAGTTTACAGAACTAATCGCAGTAGGCTTAACAGTAGGAAAACAAGAGGTGGTGGTGTTCTGGTGGCCGTATCGTCCAGTCTTCATTCTTGTATTGACCCCTACCCGGTTAATAATCGTTTGGAGCAGCTTTGGGTGAAAGTCTATCTACGTGGTTTTGATGTCAGTGGTGGTGTACCTTATATACCTCCTGATCTCAAAAACGATGTATTCCAACTTCAGCAGCAAATGGATTCAATCGAATCTGTTATGTCCGGATTAAGCCAAAACGATTTCGCCCTGCTCTGTGGTGACTACAATCATTCCGAGATGTTTTGGTTATTCTCTGAGGATAGCGGTCTTAAAATTGATACCAGAAGCTCGAATCTCACGAGCGCTGGTAGTATGCTGTACGATGGTTTTTGCTTCTAAGACTTGACGCAAATTAATTCGATAAAAAATGCAAACGGTGGCATTCTGGTGAACGACACGGCGCAACCCGTGTGTCTCCTTTCCGAAGCTGTCAATTCGCTCGTTGTAACCGATACCGCGCACCCACCGATAGAAATTGATGTTGCGATGCCTCTACCGGTGCAGTACGAGCAAGTTTCTGACGGTGCGTCTTTCGATTTCCGTTGTACTGATTATGAAATGCTCACCAACGACCTCTTATCTATTGATTGGCACTTTTTGGACTCGGAACGTGACCTGGATGACATGGTGGAATTATTCAGCAATGAAGTTTGTCGGATTATTGAGCAGCGTGTTCCAATTCAGCGTCCTCCGTTAAAGCCGCCCTGGACAAACCGATATCTTTGTAAGTTGACGCGGCGGAGAAGGTCAGCACTTCGAAAATATAGGCGTAACCGTTCTACACAGCTGAAACGTTGCTTCGTGGTTGCCAGTAACAAGTACACGGTGTGTCTGGTAGAACAAAATTAATTTAAAAAAATCGGTATCGCTAAAACACCCACCAAACGAAAGCTGAAGGTCCCCTCTTTCATTTGAGACTAAAAGGAGAAAGTTCTATCGGCGGGTCTAGATCAATTTTTTTTTTTCAAATATTACTATCTTTGAGACTTGTGTTTTTTTTTTCTTTTTTCAACCTTGAGTGTAGCCAAATAGGCTTGTATGAGGTCGCCCATTAGTTACGTGTCCTTTTAAAAGAGTAAACGGGTCAAATCAAAAATTAAAAAAAATCCCTTTCAAAATATTGCTTAGACATAAAGTGCAAAAAAAATTAAGGCAGTTGAATAGAATTTCAGCAGTATCTGGGCATATGTACAAATAAACTTCGCCTTTTATATGATGGCGCCAGCACCAAACCGAATAGCGACGTTTTGACTAGCGACATTTTTTGACTAGCGACACCTTTTTTCAGTACCGGGTGGGTTGCGCTGAGTGCGTTCAATGATGTACTATCATATACGTCACTTCCGATGTATGTTGTAAAAAACTCAAAATTAGCAAAAATATTTTTCTCAAAAAAAGTTTATTGATTTCCAATCAAATTCATAATACATGTGGAAGTAGTTATTGCGGCTACAATGTTCTTATTTTTTATTGACAGTGTCTCATGATTTAACAGTTTTACGATCGAAGTAGGCCGAGTAACGTCAACAAAAATAGAACATACATCAAAGTAGCTCGGATAACAGGGCACAACATTTGGAAGGTAAACCATTTCGGAAAACTGAAAGTTTTTTGATGATGCAATTTAAATCGTTCAAAAGCATGAATAAAACGATCTAGAACTCTACACCAATTTTATCAATGTGAAGGGCTGTCTTATATCCTTGTATGCCGTGGCTCGGGTAGAATTACCACATGCCGGTATTTGTTCAATTTGTGCACCTTTATGGTACCTAAGACTTAAACATTTTTAGTTAATTTAGACTATTGCAGTTAGGTATAGCTCCTTACTTTTAAAGAAACAGCTACGACAAGA
This sequence comes from Aedes albopictus, assembly GCF_035046485.1. Lineage (NCBI taxonomy): Eukaryota > Metazoa > Arthropoda > Insecta > Diptera > Culicidae > Aedes > Aedes albopictus. The sequence continues at coordinate 207,634,930 of NC_085138.1, forward strand.
ACCCCCTAAATGACGAGGAAAACCAAACCAAAGAGTACGTTTTGTGTTTTTCCGCCACAATTATCATAGAAAACAGTTAATATTCACTGTTTTAGATTTGTTTAGTAAAATTGTCTAATAACGGGTAATTAGACATAAACAATATTAGTAACAGTATATCTTTGTGAACAGGTAGCCTTACTCAACTGACAAAAATAGAATAATTAATGCTACCTATCTAATGGTTGTACAATATATATATGTAGTAAGAACAATGTGCTAATCTGTCGATTATCAATAGTTTGATCTTCTGCTATTCTTTTATTTTATCTGTATTAACGAGATTTTTAGCCCTTGGCTAGTTCATCTCGGGACCCACGCTTTACTTCCCTTCCGAACGAAGAACTCACATTTTGCGAGTTTGTCGGGAGTGGGATTCGATTCGGTCCTCGGCGTGATAGTGTTCTAACCATCACACCAGGTCCGCTCCACATGTTCTGCTAGCATCATGTCATTATAGACGGGTTAGCAACTTTTCATTCAATTCTACAGCTTTATTGACATATACACATGTTTTACATTAAAGTACATATGTCTGAGCACATACATATTAATCAGAACGGATTGAAAATGTGTTAACTTGTTCTTGTTTCTACTTGCAGGTTGTTGATATTATGGCAACTTTTTTCTGAAAGATATCAGAGATAGCAGTTAGTACTACCCCACAAAAAAGTACGGACTTGCTCATTTAAATTTATCTCATTCAATGGTGGCGAGTATACCCATTAGATTTACTCTCCGTCTCTATGAGCTTACATATTATTTGAAACCTTCTACATGGAGTTGCGGCCCTTGTTTGTGAAATATGTAGTGCTGCAAGAACTACAACTTCTCATAAAGGGCAAACGTGGCAGATCTAGCGCTACTACCGATGACGCAGAAAGAAATTGCTTGTTGCAGTTGTGTTCTAGATGCTACAGGAAGATGGTCAAAGGCAAGCAGCTTGTTTGCACTAAAGCTGAAGTACATTGAAACTTGTTAAACATCATTCAGACTTCTCATAAAGTTGCTGCGGTTGCTGAATATTTGCGGGCAAAACCCAGAGATCAGGCTGATCAGATGAAGATCTCAAATATTCACGAACTACCATCCAGATGGAAACCGGCGTCAACGAGTTATTAGAACAGTAAACCGATTTTGTTCATCGATGATTTGTTTTTGATAACGAAAAGTGCCCATAAAGCCACAGCTGCAAAGGCGTGAGTACCCAGCACAACCATGCTGAGGATGACGGGTTCGATTCCCGGTCAGTCCAGGACTTTTTCGTGAAGGAAATTTTCTCGACTTAAATGAGCATGCAGTATTTTCGTGCAAGTCACACGCTATACACATGCAAAATAGTAATTGGCAAAAGAAGTTTTTAGTTAAAAACTGTGAAAGTGCTTGTAGGACATAAAATAAGAAAATTTCAAACAAATTGAACAATTTCATTTATTCTTATTACATCTCCTACAGTGCTCATATAACAAGCTAAGAAGCAGGCTTTGTCCCTGTAAGGACGTTACGCCAAGAAGAAGAAGAAGAAGAAGAAGAAGAAGAAGAAGAAGACGAAAGAAAACATGTATCTTGAGTACCAGACGCGCATTGAAGTTGAGAAGCTGTTTGAGGAGAATATATGAAGAAGTCACACCCCGAAATTTCAAGAGCACAAATCTGAAGAACCAAATGACGGTATGTGCTGTAAACTTGGTCGATTGGTGACCTGCTGGTGCCAGTTAAATACGAGACCCTAAAGACGTATACGCATCTGTCATAGGATGCAAACACATTATTGGAATCTTGATTGGAATTCAAAGAAACAGCATATAACTCGATTTTATACTCACTGTTCTAGTACTTTCACCACACTGTCCATAAACACAAAACTGTCATCTGCTGGATTTCCCAATCACATGGGACTATTGTGCTTTTATGGGTAGAATAATAAACATAATATAAAAAATATATTGCCGGAAAGTCATGCTTGCAATGGAAAAACAGTGTTTTGTCATAAATGTGTTCTTCGAAAAAAATGAAAAAAATATCATATCTTTTCAAAAAAAAAAATTGTTCTAGACCCGCCGATAGAACTTTCTCATTTAAGTCTCAAATGAAAGGGGGGACCCTTAGCTTTCGTTTGGTGGGTGTCTTAGCGATACCGATTTTTTTTAAATTAATGTTGTCCACCAGACACACCGTGAGTACACTAGCTACAATCGTCTTTTTTTTTGTTCTTTCGTCTTTCATACGCTCGATATGTTGACCGCGTTCAGAGGAATCTCCGACTACATCCGAAACGTTTTTGGTAGAGCGTTAATGATTAATCATAAATTTAATCATGATTGATGATTAATGATTAAGATTAATCAAAATCATTAATCATAATCACAGAAAAATCTCATTTAATCATTAAGCATTAATCTTAATCACACTGTTTTAGTAATCTAATCATTAATCAGTATTCATAATCATAAGAAAAAAAATATAAATCAATTCATCACCAAAAATGATTCACCATATAAAATGTATGATCCAATTTAAATTGGTTCAAATGCTGTTCTAAATAATATAATTTATGACTATTTTTTTCAAACATCTACCGGACAGAATTACCTTTTACTTTCGAAACTGTTAAACAATAAATATATTTTAATCATTTCCAGTTTTTTGTGATTGATTAATCATGATTAGTCATGATTTTTTAATCAATGAGCCATTTTTAATCATTAATCATAATCAACCATCACAGATAAATCCAATTGTAATCAATAATCATAATCTTCGATCATCCTTAAAATCAAATTATTCATTAATCATAATCAATAATCACCAAAATTGGAATTTTAATCATCAATGATTAATCATGATTAAAATTTTTGTAAATCATGAAGGCTCTGGTTTTTGGTCCTTTGATGTTAATGACGGACACGTTATCGAGGCTATCCGAAAACTGAAATACTCTACATCACCCGAACCTGATGGTATCCCGTCATCTTTATTGAAAAGGTGTTCCGCTGCATTTTTAACACCGCTGATGAAGCTGTTTAACCGCTCACTACAGCAAGGAACCTTTCCGACCAGTTGGATGACTTCCTTCCTTTCACCTGTTTTCAAGCAGCGCGACAAGCGGAATATAGCCAACTATAGAGGGATAACATCTTTAACTGCAAGAAAGTATTTGAGATTATCGTGAAAAACTTGCATTTCGAATCTTGCAAGAACTACATTTCTACGACTCAACATGGTTTTTTCCCGAAACGGTCAGTGACTACTAATCTCGTCGAATTCGTTCAAAGGATGCAGGAAAACAAGTGGACGTGATATATACGGATTTAAAATCAGCGTTTGATCGTGTGAACCATAGCATGCTGCTTAATAAGCTCATAATGTCAGATGGTCATGTTCGATAGTTTAGCTCGTATTTGTCAGGTCGGTCAATGAAAGTGCGTATCAGCTTGAATCATCTGGAGTCTATTACCATTCCCTCTGGAGTACCACAGGGAAGCAATCTCGGACCGCTTTTATTTTCGCTGTTCATCAACGACGTAGCGTACGTTTTGCCCCATGGCGAACGCATTTTCTATGCGGACGACGTGAAGATTTTCATCGTGATCACCTGCATTGAAGACTGTGTGGCATTATGAACCGTAACCGTTTTCCTTACAGGAGCTGTGCATTAGTATGGGACATGCTTATATGGAAAACATAAATTTTCGCTCCAGTCGACTTTTTTGCTCCCATTTAGGTCCCATATGAACCGTACAAAATTTCAGCGGTGAAACTATGATTTAGCGCAAGCGGTTCAAAGTTTGCATAGGATTTACTATGGAAGAAGTTACACTTTCATAGAAAAAATTCCATAGGTCGCCCTTTGTCTCCTTAATGTCTCCTTGATTTGAAAATCAACCAACGCTCCTTGTAGAAAAATCATTTATGAAACTTTCCTTCGAAGGCCGCAAAACGATTGGATGCTTGTGGAAAAAGCTATTGATTTATTACCAATTAGTGATCAAACGAACGGCTTTTTATTTTGTTTTATTAGCAGCACTGTAGCTACTGCCTTGGCTGCTGCTGTTTCTGGGGGTGGTGATGCCTCCCGCCACCCCATACAAGAACGGCAGCAGCAGTGCTGCTGATAAAATAAAACTAAAAGCCATTCATTGGATCACTAATCGATAATAAATCAATAACTTTTTCCACAAGCATCCGATCGTTTTGCGGTCTTCGAAGGAAAGTTTCATAAATGATTTTTCTTCAAGAAGCGTTGATCGATTTGAATTAAGGAGACAAGGGGCAATCTCTGGGATTTTTTTATCTGAAAATGTAACTTTACCCATAGTAAATCCTATGGAAACTTTGAACCGCTTGCGCTAAATTATAGTTTTACTGATTGCGCTGAAATTTTGAACAGTTCATATGGGACCTAAATGGAATAAAAAATGTCGACTGAAGCGAGAATTTGATATATGTCCCAAACTACTGTGCATGCACAGCGAAGAATAATACAATACTGAACACTAAACACCCGCGCATCTACTGTTTTGATTTTTGCGCGAGACACTAGCGAACGCAATCGATTATGCTGTGTTACTCAATCCTTACAGGAGCGATGCACAGCAAAAAATAACACAATACTCCGGTAAAGGCCATTTAATAGCAGGCCGAAAATGTGCGGTGTTGAGCCCATGGGCTGAAGATGGGATGATCTGGAAGTTGATAGTTCTGGGCCGGGGATAAGAGGTCAATATGAGCTAAGAAGTGCCAATAGCTCAGTGAGAATATCACCCGTGAAACCGTGAGTCACGGGAAGTGGAAATCCTGAGCCCTCTTTCCGTCGGCGAGAAAAGTTTGTGTGAGTGGTCCGGTAGCAAGCCGATAGCTACCCAAACGCGTGAGCGGGAGCAGCAGACCGGTCTGGAGAGCGACGGAAGGGACCCCTTCCTAACCTAAATTGCAGTCTCAGATGGGGAAGCAAGGCTAGCCCCTGAGAGTAAAAACACCGGGTGAGCCACATGCTTTTTCCCAAGTAACCTCTTACTTACATGCAAGTCCACTAATTGCAACGTTTGACACATTTTAGAAATTAACCCGTAAACACCCAGGACGATCTTCTTTTGACAGAAATGCAATATCTTCTTTGCTCCAAACCTTTTTACCCTGGAATTTTTTATAGTCAAGAGGAAAAGTTGTGCTAAGAAATGCATGGTACCTCCGCTTTTTTGCTGGTAGCCGAAAATACTTGGCTTTTTTGTAATATTTATAAATTCTACCGTCAAGGCGCCATTCACCGTGGGGGCTCCATTCACCGTGTGCCTTATTACGAAAAAATAATGAAGCACTGCATATGCATATTAAAATATAACATATTGTAGTGGATCCTTACAAATGCGTAATAAATGAGGACATCACACTTGGACGAATACAACACAGAACATATATTTTGCCCTGTTACCCTATTGGATAACAATTTCCAATCACAGGATGACATGGTTTCATAAATGTTGTTGGTCCATCAGTCAATCCTGTAATCGTATTTTGTCTGGCAGGTTGCCTTTCGTTCGCAGCATTAGTTGCTTTCATAGCTTGAGTTTTGTCTAGGATTTCTAATCCTAAGGGGGCATCCCGATTCGGGTTTCATCACTAGAGTTCTTTAACTTGAAGTCTGTGCCAGGGAAAGGTTTCCATCTCTAGTACTTAATCACGGCCCGAAATGGCCTGAATGTTGGCAATCGAAATAGGATTGCGGGCCTCTATTCTGCCAGAGCCCTATAAATGCGCATTAATTCTAGGGAAATATTTACAAGTTAAAATAGCACATTGAACACAAAATAAAACTTGTAACACATTTTTTTTTATCGGATTGCGGGCCTGCATTCTGCCAGCACCCTATAAATGTAGATTAATACTAGAGGAATGTTTACAAGTTAAAATACAACATTTAACACAAAAATAAAACTTGTAATACAACCACACCCAACGGAAAAGAAATTTTTGTGGATGAAACCACAAAAATGTCGTATGTACTATGCATTATTACGAAAAAATAATGAAGCACTACAAATGCATATTAAAATATAGCATATTGTTGTGGAACCTTACAAATGCGAAATAAAATAGGACATCACACTTGGACGTATACAACACAGAACATATATTTTGCCCTGTTACGATAATGGATAACAATTTCCAATGACATGATGACGAGGTTTCATTAATGTTGGTGGTCCATCAGTCAATCCTGTAACCGTGTTTTTCCTGGCTAATTGCCTCTAGTTCGCAGCGACAGTTGCTTTCATAGCTTGTGTTTTGTCTAGGAATTTCTAACCCTAAGGGGGCATCCCGATTCGGGTTTTAATACGAGACGTTAACATTTTGATGTCCCTGTTAGGGAACGATTCACTTATTTGATATTTGATTTTAGCCCGAAAAGGCCTGTAAGTAGGCCATCAAAAATTAGATTGCTTAGATCACATGGTGCTCCTTTACTCCAGAGCACTATAAATGTACATTAAACTTAGGAACATGTTTACAAGTTAAAATAGCACATTTAACACAAAATAAAACTTGTAATAATATTTTCTAGATAGATAATGAGTTTCTGAGTTAAATGGGCCATTTTTTTTAAATCGGTGAAAAATTGACGGAAATATGATCATTTCAATTTAGTGGGTACCCGGGTACCCTGCCGGCATTTCACGTAATAAAAAAAAATCAGCGTCCCCTCTCCCCGACCCTTTTTACTTGGAAATTCGGTTAACCCCGTTAATTGGTATATATTCACGAGTTCTAAGATCTGGCAGAGTTTCAACTTCCTACTCTCAATAATCATAAAAATACCGAGATTTGAAATCGAAAAAGGTACCCGGATACCCTGCTGGCCACATAAGGGTTAAGGCGCAACAGACACAATCATGAAAGAATTATGCCGATAGAGTGAAGACAAACAATAGTAGAGCCTGTAGACCTTTAAGGTCTTAATTCCAGAATAGTTTGGATGACCTAGATCAGGGGTTCTCAAACTTTTTCAGCTTGCGACCCACTTTTAATAAAATATACGTCATTTTAGAAAATTTGGGTTGACTTTTTTGATAAACCTACGTTACATAACCTTAAATCTTTAAAATTTTAAGTTTTTTTAAATCTACTGTGTACTTTTTTTGGATACGTCAAAATAAAGTAAACGTGATCAGTTTCAGTATGTTCCTTGTTTTAAGAATTCAAAATGTTTGCAAGTTTCTGTTACAAACTCAACTAGTCTGGTTCATTTTAACATAAACATCACTTTTTTTTTTGGAATTTCAATAAAGAACACATAAAAATTACACAGAGTCGTTGAAAATATAATGCCAGTGAAACGCATTGGGGAACTTTAAACGTGGCCTTCAAATGAAAAGCATTTTGTATCGTGATTAATAGGGCAAAAAAAATAAATCCTTCAAACAAATCGAGTTGTAAGTACTTTTCTATATATACGGTGTTAATTTAAACCACTTTTTTCAAGCTGTTCAGCTGTTTTGATTTCTGTAAAACATCAGATTATCAAAATTCATCCAATCAGAATTTTACAGAAGTTAAACTTTATCGAAAAAAAAAACAAAAAAAAAAACAGTGAACAACAAACGTTCGTTGGTTTCTTGTCGAAATTTGTTAAACTTTTGGTATTTCAAAAATTTTCTGGAATTTTTACTGCTGAACTTGACGTGTAAATTTAACGGAAAATGCTAACTGTAAACAACATCTTTAACCCATTTTTAGAGAACGCATAAAAGTTTGAATATTATTAGGGAAACCTTATTTCTAGAAATAACTCAGGCGACAAGACAGTATATGCAAATTTGAAAATGGCCAAAAAAGGTTTTGGGATAAGTTAATTTATACATTTTTATTATGATATCGACAAAGGTTTCGCGACCCAACAAAAATCAGCCCGCGACCCACCAGTGGGTCGCGACCCATAGTTTGAGAAACGCTGACCTAGATCACCATGTGATGTTGCTGAGTTATCAGAGTTGCACTCTGAGGCTTTAACAGTAATGTTGATTATGCTCCGCGAGTATTTGCTAAAGTAAAAATATCACAACATTTCAAAATACAATTATGCCGATGGAGTCAAGAGAAACAAGAGTAGAGCCTGTAGGCCTTGAAGGACCTAATTCCAGAATAGTTTGGATAGCCTGGAATACCCCATGATTGTACCAAAAGCATAATAGCTGTATACTGAGGCTCCATCAGCAGTAAAGACTACAATCCACGAATATTTTTTTATAATTAAAGAATGATACAGTATGTAGATATCGTAACCCAAACTTCAAAGTGTATTGGAGGCCATTTGTATTTCTCGGAATGTCCAACTGCCACATCTTTGAGTAGCTCGTAGCATTGCGAGGTCTAATGGACTTCAACGTGAATAAATTTCTTGAACAGAGTGAGCACAAACGATGGTAGATGTTGTAGATCTTAAGAAAATGAATTTCAGAGTAGTTTGGATGACCCAGATCACCCAATTTATGTACCATAATTTTTTTAGGGGTGCTGTGAGGCTTTTGAGTACCGTAGACTACGTTTTGTGATCATTCATCGTTTTTAAAATATAGTATCAACATACCACCCTCAAGAGGTTTATGGGGTATATTTTTTTCTCAATCGTCGGCCAGTTTTCGACAAAGTTTTTCGGCATTTGTTTGGCTCTGTATAGCCACCGATTACATAGTTTGTGAAAAAACGAACTCCTTACTAGAAAAACGCTAACCTGGAGTTCGATATGACTAGGTCGTTTGCGCCCCTGATTAACAGCAAACTTATGATCTATTCAATCGAAGTTTAGTACGTAAAATCCCAAACAAATTTAATTAATAATGCACAAATTAAATTTGAACCTAAATGGAACCAAAACCTTCACAATGATCCGTTTCTGAAAATAATGCAACTTTTAATGTGCCGATACGGAAAAGTTGGCGATTATGAAACCAGAATGAGTTGTGTGATATAAGTAATATGAATTGCATTAACATAATTATTAGTGATGAGGATGCATGGACGTGATAAGGTGAGAATGAAAAAGCCACAGTATACAAAAAATTTTAATTATTGTTCTATTAAATAGGTAGTCGAGATTCTACAGAACACAGCAGATTAAGTTTTGAAAGATACTGCTTGCCATTACATTGTGAAAACATCAACTTTTCATTGAGCAAAAGAGCTCCCAAACGGCCTACTTTTTTCATTAAATTACCTTTTGAGTAAATAACATTTACACCGAACTGACAGTAAAGGAATAAACATAAATTACGTAATTGGGTACCGAGGATCCCAAGTAACACACAATAGTAGTTTACGCAACAAGGTGAAGAATGAAGATTTTTACAGCACGAGTCGTACAGAGTTACACCGCGCAGTATGTAGGTCTACGCTGAGCGTGGATTCGTTTCCATCCTGGTGGGACTCTTTATTGCACATCGGCGTTTTTTGGAACTGTTAATAGCCGCTGTTATGATACTTGTAGTCTTGTACAAAATCATCTGCCTTTGAATGCATTCTGCTTTGGAACGCTGATGCATCCGAAGTGTTTAATTGCCATTAAAAGCGTCTTTGTGCTGACGGCTGCATCAACACAAAGTTTTCATTCGCAGGAGCACTCGCGGATTTTTCCGAAGGTGTTCACCGGGCAAAACGTCGATAGTCTTGCAAATTACATTCGATTAACCGAGGAAACTTCGATTAATCGAGGAACCGACGGTTTTCACCATGAACAAAGTAAACATTGCGATTGATAAAAGCAATATTTTGACATTTGGCAGATCTGATCCGATTAAAAATGTTAGTTATAATAAAGTTATTTAAGTGTTGAAATACTTGTTGCAAAACATAATAAAAATATGCAATGTGGTTATGTTGAAGAAATGTTATGGAAACATATTATAAACGTTCATTAAAAACACATCTACATTTTAATATTGAATAGCTGTCATAATGCAATTTGAACGTTTTTTCAACTTAATTCCACATCAACGCCTGTTGAAATAATTAGACCACTGTGTGAACCCCATTTCAGAATTTGATATCTGAATAGTTTATGAAAAGCCATTGCATCTTGAGTTGCATGCATAACATACAAATTATTTTTCCGGCTAAAAATAAATATATTTATAAACACACTTTGTTTTGATTTTTGGTTTTCTACTCTGTCAGCTTCTACGCTTTGTTTTGATTCCTTTCATTGGTTTGTATGAAAATAGGTTATATCACATAGAATCAACGTAGTCTGAACATATGCATATGATATGTAGTATAAATATATTCTGTAAGCACAGCAATTTCACTTGAAGGCAGCATATATAGAATCAATAAGAAATATTGGTTTATAACCGATTTTTTCAAGTTTTTATTACTGACGAATAACTTAATTATAAGCAACAATTATATTGAATGTACTGCAGATGTAATATAAGTGTATTAGAATACATCTTATATAACTTGTATGATGTTTTATAAGCCGCCATTTTTTGCGCTGTTTTGATTATAAAGGTGTTCGGTATTAAGTAAATATAACAAGAAAAATACTTCTGAATAAGTATTAAAAGTGAATTTTAAACTATTATATAACAAGTTGTGTTACTTGGGATTGTTCACAGTCTGCGAACTTGACTGCGGACTTTTCGGCACTTTTACCAACATACATTTTTAATTCATTTTCGCGTGTGTAATCAATAGCACGAAAAACTGCTTTGAGGGTGATTGACCATGATACTAAGTCGTACCTCATTCTGCAAAAGCATGTAACCTAGAAAAACCTCATTTTTCGTAATAACAAAAAATAGTATGCAATTCGTTGAAAAACTCGATTTTTTCAGCACTAACGTATTCATCAAACGCGGCAAGCCTCGTGACAATTGTACGAGTTGTGCTGAAAAATTATCATTTTGCAACTTGTTGCATAAACAACTATTCTATTCATATTTATATTTAAGAATATAGTGTACAGATTACACTTCCGCGTAAGCTTAAAAAAACAATTATAATTATTTTGATTGTTACAATTATTCGCTTTGAATCTGATTACTAATATATTGTATGCAAGAAACGTTTATGTTCGATAGTGGTGCGATATTGTTGAGATTTGAATTCAAAATAAGTTTCTCTGCAAAAATTTAGTTTTCTTTTTGCCTGAGATAAATTTTGAGATTTTAACTCACGGTCCTTGTACGCTATACACATGCTTGAGCTTGAATCAGTGTGTGGATTTTTATCGCGAACCACTGAATGGTCCATGCTCAGCAAGTGATACCATTCACGAATGTAACATTTCGTGAACCAACATGCTCGGGAATGCTCCTCGAAATGCTGTTCATTCTCTTGTCCGGTTCGATACGAGAGCGCAATCAAGAGAGAAGATGCTCAATGACGCTATTGAAAGCGATGCATTCGGTAAGAATATATTATTGCCATAATTCTTTTTTTATTGTGATTACACAACCTGCAACGTCATGAATACAGTTAAATTAAAAAGTAGTTCACGTTTTTAAAGCGAAAACGTATTAAATACTGATAAAAATAACGATTATTCACAGTTGCCCCAAGCCAACGATGAGAGATCATCGGTAAGTGTTACACTTAGCGATGCCCGCTCATCGCCGCAGCTTGTCTATATCGGAGTATCTTCTTTGTGTTCCTTCGTGAACCATGCGACTCGACGAGAGAACATACACCGCTTGGTAATTGAAACAGAACTAACAGAAGGGAAGAAAAACTGCCGAATGGTTCACTAATCACTTTTTTCGTCCAAACACTGTCTTGAATTAAAAATTGAGCTGAATAATACACTAAATTTTGTTTTTAATTGTTTTTTTTTTCTCGTAAAAAGGTGTAAAAAAAGTTTTTGCAACATTTTTTTATCAAATCGTCTTTAAATTTTGACAAGGTAAACGGTGTCAACATTTCAATTATTATCTCTATTTAATTAATGTAAACACTCAAAAGGGTCCACTATAGGCACATTCAGGAGGGTCCTCTATAGGCTCCGTCGGCAGCGTGACAGCTAACATGGAAATCAAATGGGGGGTCCACTATAGGCGCCAAGATATTTGTAAATAACCCCACCGGGATCCATTATAGGCAACACCGATGGGTATTTTCAAATGTGTATTTCACTGGTTTTGAGAAGCCGAGATATTAACAAAGTCACCTGGAGATCACCCGACCATCAAACAAAAAATCAAATCGACCACGTTCTAATCGACGGTAAATTCTTCTCGGATATAACCAATGTCCACACATACCGCAGTGCGAAAATAGATTCGGATCACTACTTAATGTATGCATGAGCTCAAAACTTTCGACAGTTATCACCACGCGTCGAAATCGAACGCCGCGGCTCAACATCGAGCAGCTGCGTAACGTAGAAGTGGCTCAAGACTACGCGCAGCAGTTAGCAGTACCCCTACCAACGGAAGAGCAGCTTAGCGCAGCTACACTTGAAGATGGCTGGAGGGACATCCGATCCACCATAGGTAGTACCTCGGCTACAGCACTAGGCTTCGCGACTCCGAATCACAGAAATGACTGGTACGACGGCGAATGTGGACAGTTGAAAAACGAGAAGAATGCAGCATGGACGAGAATCAGGGTACGAAAAACGGATCACGCCGAAAAACAAACGCTTTGTCCTAAACGGTACATGTCAGTAACAAAGGCACTCCGCAACAAACGCATGTCAAGCGATGAGAGCAATAAAACAAATATCGCTTGCCGTGCGTGTGCCAATATTTCGGCTTTTTTGCTGAAATTTTCGACCCACATCATCGAATTCATGAGCATTTGGACGAATTAAGACTCTTGCCATCAGTTCGCATCGTACTCTTGTGCTGTGTGGACGTAAGCTCTCTCTGCTGCTGGAAGTTTTACTACCTAAAGCAATTCAACAGTACTTCTCAGTACTACCCACAATAGCACTTTTCAGCGCTAAATTTATACCTACTGATTCCTTTTCGATCCTTGCCTGGACCCGTGCCTTCGATTATTCGTTGGACCCGTTTACGGAAGTCAAATTCCGTGAAACGGTGGTAATCCTACTTGGACACCGATTAGGGAAAAAAACTCCTGGAAGGTCGCTTCAAATTAAATCATGGTTGCATCATCGAACAAAAGAAAGGGTGAATTCTTGAATTCACCGCATCCTTCCAAAAAAGTCGGTTTCAAAACTGTCGCTAAACGCGGCAAAGTTAGAAGGAAAGGAGAACTTTCAGCTTCTCCGCTTCCTTCTACTAAAACAATTATTTCGGATGAAAATTTCGTTGAAATGAGTAATCCTTATGAAACGCTGAACAATTTTTCGGAACAGCAAATTGAGGATGCCTCTAGTCCAGGTACTTCAATTTCTGCTACAAAACAACGGGTGCCGCCAATCGTGGTCAGCGTCTGTGAATTTGCTGGTTTTAGGCAGGAGATCTTGAACTCCATAAGGGGAATCAAGGTTTCCTTCCAAATTGCCAGGAAAGGAGACTGCCGCGTATTGCCGGAAACCCTGAATGATCGGGATCTTCTTCTCAAGTACCTTACTGAGAAGAAGCATAAATTTTTCACATACGACGACAGGTCTGCACGCTTGTTCAAAGTCGTATTAAAAGGTCTCTCTAATGATGACAAATCACCTGATGAGATCAAAACTGAACTCAACTTATTACTTGGATTCACTCCAGTCCAAGTAATAAAAATGAAAAAGAGAACCCGCTCTGAGAATCCTCGGCAGGGTATCTCTCAAGAATTTTATTTAGTTCACTTCAACAAAAGTGATCTAAATAACTTGAATTATTTGGAAAAGGCGAAGAAAATGTTTCTTGTCCAAGTGACATGGGAACATTTTCGTAAGCCTGGGGGAAATTTCCAGAACCCAACTCAGTGCCGTCAGTGCCAAGGTTAGGGGCACGGAACGAAACATTGCCACATGGATGCTAAATGCATGATTTGTGGAGGTTCTTCTCACGCCAAGGACAACTGTCCGGTTAGGGACGATACCAGGAAGTATAAATGTACGAATTGCGGTGGCAACCATAAGTCAAACTTTTGGGATTGCCCTATCCGCAAAAAAGTTGTCGAATCACGTGCCCGGCAGATGAATGGGAACGCTAGTCGTACCCGAAACTCTGCAGGTAGAATTTCTAACAACACAAATTCTTCCATCAACGATCGGTTGAATAATTTTCATACCGCTCGTACCTATTCGCCGGAGGTAGTTAACCACCACACAAACCTTCGAGCGAATAATCTACCCTCCAGCAGTGGAGTGAGTAATATTTCTAATTTTGTTCAAACGAATCGAGCTACCTATGCCCATGTGGCTGCGGGTAAGCTAAATTCAAATAATTCCTATCACCAAACATCAAATTCGGATAATGCACGTGATTCAGGCATGTCTGCTTCCGATTTTGACTTTTTATCTGAACAATTGCAACAAATGATTGATGCAATGTTCAAAACTCAAACTATGGCTGAAGCAGTCCAAGTTAAATTTACAAATAAAATAGTAATTGGATTACGTTTTGATAATGGATCCAAATAAATTTTTGAACATTTTAAATTGGAATGCTCGTTCTCTAAATGGCAAAGAGGATGAGCTATTCCAGTTTTTAACAGTTAATAATGTGCATATTGCAGTTATTACTGAAACTTATCTAAAACCTGGGTCTTCAATCAAACGAAACCCAAACTATTTTATTTATAGAAATGATCGCCTAGATGGAGCATGTGGTGGAGTTGCTATCATCGTTGACAGGCGCATCAAGCACCAAATTTTTTCATCATTCGAAACCAAAGTTTTTGAAACTTTGGGTGTTTCTGTTGAAACAAACTTTGGTAAACATACTTTCATTGCGGCCTACTTGCCTTTTCAATGCACTGGCCAGCAAATAGATTTTCTTAAATCTGATTTGCGAAAATTAACTCGCAACAGGTCCAAATTTTTTTGGTGATTTTAATGCGAAACACCGTTTGTGGAATAATCTTCAGTCTAATTCAAACGGCAGGATTTTATTTGATCAGTGCTCTTCAGGATATTTTTCTATTCTATATCCCGATATCCCCACTTGTTTTTCTTCTGCTAGAAATCCCTCAACAATTGATTCGGTCTTAACTGACTCAAGTCAGCATTGTAGTCAATTGATTACTCATGCTGACTTTGATTCTGACCATCTTCCTGAAACATTTCAAATTTCCCATGAAGCGATTTTTAATCCCATCAGCTCTACTTTCAATTATCACAGAGCTGACTGGGATACATATAAAACATACATCGATAGCCATTTAGATGTTAATGTTTCATTGGAAACACATTTTGATATTGACAATGCCCTTGAAACTTTGACTAGTACTAAGTCGAAGCTAGAAGTGCATCAATACCAAAGTGTGAAGTCAAATTCGACTCAGTTATTATTGACGACGATCTGAAACTTCTGATCCGTCTTAAAAACGTGAGAAGAAGACAATTCCAACGGAACTCGAGATC